>NC_067473.1:32774040-33074457 GCF_947179515.1 Apodemus sylvaticus | reverse complement strand
CAACTAAATTTCTTCCTATTCCTACCATACCAAGGAGAAGAAAACCCATTTACCCCTTCCCAGCAGGTATCAATTGCAAATGTCCTATTGGTGCATACACATCTCCTTCTCGTTGCTGGAATTTTGTCTAGTTTGACCTTATTCAGGTCTTGTTTTTTTATTTAATTTTATATTCTCTCTCTCTCTCTCTCTCTCTCTCTCTCTCTCTCTCTCTCTCACACACACACACACACACACACACACACATACACACAAAGGGGAAGAACACATGAAGTATGGGGAGATAGGGAGGTTGGGAGTGTCTGGGAGGAGATGAGGGAGGGAAAAATAAGATCAATGTATATTAAAAATATTAATGTAAAAAAATTTGAGTTTTTACTCCAAAGATCTCTGGATAAAATTTGTCTGAATTTTTCACAGCCTAGATAAAATGAGAGGTGTTACTTGGTGGATAACATTTTGAGCAGCAAGACATGGATACCAGTGAGACTAATCTAGCTAGAAATCCACCAATAGTAAATGTCATCAGTCTCTTACAGCATCCCTCATGGTATACTACTGACACTCATCGATTCTATAACTGCGGTTCTGCTAGTGTCTCTCTATGGTAGGAATAGGAAGACATTTATTTGGACATGCATTTCTCTTAATGTCTTCTTTGTCTTGAGTTTAAAATTTAAAACATTTAAATCATAAAAAAGTTAACAACACATCTCCCTTCATGTAAGTCAGATGGATTAATTAATAGGCATCAATTTTTTATATCTGATCTTTTTCCTGATAAGAAAAGAATTAAGAGTACTTTATAGTCTGCAATTTGGTTCTTTGTCACTATAGTGATTCTAAATGTAGGACGAAGTCTTTATAATAGGATGTTATAAATATTTTCAGTTTCATATTAATATAATTTAGAATTTGCATATTCATGTATATGAGTGTATATTAAATTATTTAAAGATTTATGTTTTCTATCCTAGCAAAGTTTCAGGCATTGATCATTTTCAACAGAAAAGAGGAAAGCTTTTATCTCCACTATTTAAGCAATTATTATAAACTATGAGAAAATGAAAACTAAGGGAAAGAAAATGTTAAAGTTAATTGTTTCTATAATATAATTTCTTTTTGTGAAGTCATGAAGCAGTAGAATTACAAAGTTAAAAGAGGCTTCCTTTTACAAAATAGAAACAAAGCTGGGGAGATTAAAGGACACCCTCAAGGTCACACTACTTTTGACTAGTATACTCAAAGGTACATCCACTACGCCACATTTTATGCAGTCTCTATTCTAGTTGACCTACAAATTTCAGGATCATTCCTATTCACTATAGCAGACAGAACATGTTTCATTAGCTAACCAAGTACATATGGAGAACCAATGAAGTAATGGTCACTGCCTGTTATGTATCACTATGCTTATATGTAACATATCTGAGGAATGCAATCATGAACAGCATTAATAGCTCCTCTTAGGACACAATTGAAGTATACTCATGGGCAATAATTTACAATATATCTAGGAAAATCTGAATAGAGTTATGTGACATGTATATATGAAATCATATCAGAAACTAAAAGAAGTAAAGTTTATGATAGGTCTTTAGAATTAGACATGTTTTGGCTAGAAATAACAGAAAACCATGGTTTTTCCATATGACTACAAGAATACAGAGTAGGAGAAAAGTGAAGAGCTTGGAAGAGAGAAATCAAAGATACATTTTGGCTTCCAGCTGAACAAGAATGGAAAAAATACAGTCAGGTGTCATTAAAACATACTAAATGTTTCTTAGATATTCACATGGAGTATAATATAGTCAACCATCCTCAGGTAAATTTGTTTCTTTCTCTCCAACCAAGTGCTGTGCCACATTCACAGAAGACCTTTTTGGCTATTGAGTTAGTCATTCAGGACAAGCAGTAATTAATGCAGTACTGATTAGGGAATTCCATGTTTTGAACAATAGAGATAAACTTGATTTCTACTGTCATGTACCCTGGGGACATGGACCCACTGGGTGGAATAGTAATGGCTGTCTGAAGAAGGAAAGCCAACCAATCAAAGGATACGTTTAACTAGCTTACATGACTGCGCTGAGCTGTTCTCTGGAAGATTATCTTTGGATAATACATATATGAAACCCAACTGGCTTTGCACACTGACCATTCCTGATGATTAAGTATACAACAAAAACAAATCTTCATGCCAGTAGACACAACATCTAATAAGAAATTCAAGGATAGCAATCAAGTATGTGCTGGGAATGCATGAGGTCCTGGGTTCATGATTCAACATACATTCACACTTGTGCATGAACACACACAAACACACATACAAAAAAAAATTACCCCATGAGACCTTAGACATTAGATCGTAGAGAGGTTACATAAGAAAATAGATAGTTATAGTCTCACACATCTATTCTGACTTCTTGAAACTGCTTCGACTTGATTAATATTTCTCCCATTCATGATTGACTGCTATTGAACATGTCCAAGCAGACATTCCATTTATGAGGGCTGCTAACACTGCACGTTGACTTGATGGCCTATTGTTGGCCACTCCAACTTCATCAAAGCATGATAGCTTTCCAGGGACCATTTCACAAAAAGTTAAAGATTATCGATTGGCAGAAATTGACCTAGTTTTGCTCTTAGCCCTGGAGGTTATAACTGTGATTTTTTTCCTTTAGCAATTTGTCAGTTGTTACACAAGTTTATTTGTTTTCAGATACATCAAATATTATTGGACCTTCTGGGTCATTAGTCACAAATAGAACAACGGTTCAGTAAAAACAGGGAGAAGTAAACTCAAGTATGGAATGTGGTGTCTCCCAAAGGCAAGTAAGTTAAATGGGTATTAGGTCATCCTGGTCTTGGAAAATTAAATTAACAGAAGAAATTTCGGTATAATTCTAATTAAAAACTACAAAAGTTCATTGTTTATTCAGCCATGAAAAACCATTCTGTAATTGGTGATGTTTTTAATATTTAGAAAAACAAAAGCATTTTTCTGATCAATTGCTGTGCATCGGGTCCAAGGGGCTTGGCTGATCTGCCTCAGCATAGAAAACACATCTGGAACGACAGCTGCAATTGGAATCAATGCCTGATTGCATTTAAGATAATCCACAGCAGTTCTCTAAGACACATCCATCTTCTTCAAAATCCGAGTTAGAGGAAAGCATAACAGAAATTGCTACACTTGCATATTTCAAGTTTTGATGACTCCGTTGCTCTGCAGCTTATCTGGGGTTGCTGTCACTATCATTATCCTGGCAGAGATGGGAAGTTTGAAGAGTTTTCTAATCTCTTGCTGTGATAAGTCTCACCATAATAGTTGGGGTCACAATAATAAACCCAACAGTTGACATATAAGCATCTTTTAATTGCACAGAAAGACAAAAAAATAATAATCACACTGTGGATTATTTGACCTAGTAGAACGTAAGCTTTTCTCCAAACACATTTGTACATTCAGGTTTGAGATCTCAGTCAGTATCTGCATAAATATGTGAGCTTCTTTAAAAGTTGTGTATGCTAAATGCCTAGTTCATTTCATCTTTGTCTTGGCCTTAGACACTAGACCACTACATCCCTACATTGCCTGGTAATTGTGATATTATTTTGGGTCCTTATAAATTAAAATAAGTTTACAGTTTTGTTTGTTTGTTTGGTTGTCTAGGTATACCTAAATATAGTTTATAGTTTCATCCTCAAAGTTTATGGTTATCCGAGGACAAATTTGCTGATCCCTTTGAAGGAACAGAAAGGTTACCTACTTAGTGGCTACACGTTCCTTTGTGAAATGCAGCAAGGAAGAGTAAGCAAATACTTAAGGAAGTATCAGAGTTCACCTTGGGAGGACTTGACCTCCAAGTTTGTAAGTTCAAATCATATTTGAAGGATGATTCCACAATTATACACAGGTTTTCGTTTTTTTAATGAATAAAACAATAAGGTAGAAAGCAAACCCATATTTTCTGTTGCTATGAAAAACACAGATATTACTACACCAAAATGTCTATACAGCTAATAAATACTAAGTTCTTGTTTGCCACTACAACTTCTTATTGATGCCCTGTCCTTTGGACTATACATGTTAGATACTGACATTGGGACCGTTCTCTTTCAAAACTATAGTGTCACCCATATCCAGAAAGACTATCTCAATGAAAATCTCGGATCACCACTGGTATATAGAAAATAACATTTGTGTGATTCTTCAAGAAAATGGGTCTTTCCTATTCTAGCCTAATGGAATATATTTCAAAGGCTGTCTACGGTATGCCATGGCTGTGACTGTGGCAGCACTGAGGGAAGGAATTGATTGTGCTGGTCACAAAAATGCAATTTACCCCAGTATCTGCCTACACATGTTTTGGAATTTTCCCCCAATATAATAGCTCAGAAGTACTAGTCATTGAATCTTTGTGGATGCAGATCATGATTCAATGAAGATTTTTGTTTATGAACCAGATTTCTGAACCACTTCCAGCTGCGCGAGCTGAAATGCCAAGTCACAACTTTCATATCACTGAGTTCAGCTTTATTCAGTCATAAGTTGCTCTTTAGTCTAAAATTTCCAGGAGTTTCAATACAAATAACAACAATCACTGTAATTCCACAATGTAACATATCATATTGGGTCATGCTTCCTACTTCTCTGGAGTATTTTGGTATCTGACTGTATTTATGGGTTTATAAACAATAAGTGGTGTTTGGATGAACATTGAGGACAATGTCATTCCTTTAAAGAGCAAATGCCCCCAAGTAAATAAAGACACATTAAGCAAGGGGAGTGAGGCTAATATAATTTTTCTTTGCTATTTAGGGCTGCTTTGAAAGCTGTTCTCAAATGATTTGGAACAAAGGCTTTAAAGTCATGAGTTTGTCTGTTCTTAGTTTTTGTCGTTTATTGAAAATCGATTTTTCTTCATGATATATCCTGATTGTGGTTCCTCTCTCTGTTCTTCATGGTTCCTTCTCACTTTCCCTCCCATCTGGATCCACTTGCTTTCTATCTCACATCAGAAAGCAAACAGGCTTTTAAAGAATAAGAAAGAAATACAAAAACTAATGCAAAACAATGGAACAAAACAAACAAATAATAAGAAAAGAGCCCAAGAAAAGCATAGGAAACAGATATAGACACAGAAATAGATTCTTTCGCACACTCAGGAATTCCATAAAAACACAAAACTGAAAGCTATATAATATATAAGCAAAGGAATTGTAGGGTAAAAGAGAAAAAACAAGTAAATTATATAAATATACATGTATAATAAATATAAGAAAAAAAGTTGTAAGCTGACATATTGTAAATGTCTTTAAATATCCTTTTGAATTCATTTTGTATTGATCATACACTGCAGGGCATGCAGCCTTAAGAGTAGATTCTTTGCCCAGTGAGACTGACTCATGTGGAGAAAGCTAAATTTTCAGTTGCATTTGGTTGTCAATTGGAGATTGCTTCTGGGTTGGGACTGGAGGCATGCATTCACTTCTCCTTCAGCTCTAGGGCTTGACCTGGTGCCCACCCATGCCCTACGTATGCTACCCAAGTCTCTATGAGTTTACATGTGCATCAATCCTGTTGATTTAGAGGTCCATGTTTCTTGGTGTCCTCCACCCTCTTTGGATCTTGCCAAAAATATAGGTTGCTCCCAAAACACTAATGGCAAAGCTCTATTGTTGAAGACAATATCCACACAACCCATTGAACACTGAAAAGTTGAGATGGTGCCTACGTGAAGCCTTCATCTCTATGTGCTAGCATCTTTGATAGAGAAAATTACCCTGTATTCCCAAAGGGAAAATACATATGTCAACCTAGCTCTGAACCTTTTGATCTACAATTGTGTCCTGTCTACAACATATTCTGTACAATGAGGACACAAAGCTTGTGGAGTAATCAACCAATGTATGATTTGTCTCAAGGCTCAGTCAATAAGACAGAACCCATATCTGATGCTGCTAGGTGACAAAGAACCTGAGACGAAGGGAAAACCATATCCTACTGTTCTACTAAAATTATGCAATAAATGAGATTCTGCTATACTTATAGATTGATGCCATATTTAGGCATCATCAGAGTAGTTTCTGCCTGCCCTGGATGGGAACAAACACAGAGAATCACAGCCAAACATTAAACATGGAGTGAGAGACCTAGGAACACTCAGTCCTAACCAGGATGTTTTCATCAAAGCCCTCTCCTCAGGGCTCAGGGAACCCTGTACAAATAGAGACAGGAATTTGTCCATTACAAAAACATTCAGACTTGCCTTTTCACCTGATATGTGCAAATGTAGAAATTATACGCATTTACAGGGCATCAGGTTTTATTATACATCCCCATTTAGTAATACTTACTTCATTTTCCTTTCCAATACCCACTACCAGACATTTCATTTTAGTAAAGGAGTAGTGGAGTAGCAGCTACTACAAATATTTTACAAATATCTTCTCCAACAATTCAGTTTGAGTCAAAAATCAGGTTCTGTACATTCATATATTTAATCATTCATTATCCCTTTATGATGAATATTCAAAACAATTTCCTCTGGCTTTTTCAAGTATATAGTACCTATTGTCTTCTATAGCCACCCCAACATGCAATAGCAAATTGAGAAAAGGGAAAACAAAATCTTCTTAAGGCCTCTCAAACCATAATGCACTATGCACGCATGGTCTCGCTCTCAGGCTCTCTCGGTTGCTCTTGCTCTCTAGTTTCTTGCAGCAATCAATTCTACTATCCTACCCATAGGATTTGTTCTCACCATCACTACTACAATAACAGCCAAGATTCAACACCCATTTTATCACTCCAATATCTTGCTTCAGCAAACACTTCATTTAAATCCACCAGAGGCAACGATTTAATTATGTGCCACTACATACTACAAGCAAAGAGGTCAACACCAATTGCAAGAAAATACCTAAACAAACCAATCTCATGGTTTTAACTAAAACCAGAGTGTCTTTCCTAAGGACACCCATAGCACTAATCATATTCTTATGTGGAGTTTTATTGGGAAAACTAAACTATATCCAGTGTTTCACCCAAGAGTATATAACAGAGAATTGTTTTCACAGATGTTAAAAAATCTAAAGGGGCATGCAGGGTACAGTGCATAGCCAAGATAACAACTGGAAAAGGAATACGGGAGACATATAGAAAAGACATTTGGTGTTACATGGGTGCTAGAAGTTCATAGAAGGGTGAGAACCAGAGCTCTGGGGACAGTCACGACATTGTTGTTTCAACAACTCTGAGAAGGCATGATGAGGCAGGCTTATCTGGTGAAACCTGGAACTTCAAGCAACTTACATTGCTAAGAATATGCTGAGAGTGACAAGCACATGGGAGAGTTAAGTCTCTTCAGCTGCAATCCCCACCCTTTTCAGGTGTCCTCCTACTGGGTGACTCTAGTATGAGCTTTGCTTAAAGATAATTGGATTCTGATGACTTATCCCCATGGAAGGATTTGGCTTTAGAGCCAAAAGATAATAGCTTGATAACCAGGACACATGCTATAAGACCAAGATAGAAGAAAAAAGTCAGAAAAAAGTTATATAAGCTTAGGAACTTGGTTTTAGTCACAACCATAAGTCTAACTAAGTGTAAGAATTTTAGCAGACAATTTCATATTTCTGAACATTAGTTTCACATAAAAAATTCTCCTAACAATACTATGTCTGCCTTCCTCAGAAGAGGAATAATAGAGGTCAAGCCTTTTGAATAAGTATAGACTGCTATAGACTCATAAGTGTCCCTTGCTATTATTTTCTATACTAAAGGAAGGCAGGAAAATAATAGATGAATGAAATTCATATAATCTTAAAATCTTCTTTTAGACAGTATTATATTCATTCCTATCCAGCCAGTCTAAGACATAGGCAAAACAGTTACCTGAGATCCACACCTAGCTTCCTGCAGAGTTGGTAACAAGTAATATATCCTTGCTAAGAGAGTAGCAGTGTAAGGATGAGATACCAGGGTAAGTAACTCTGTGTGGATAGAAGTGTGCCCTGACAAAGCACAGCCACGAATGAGGGTGCCCTTGCATTTGGAGCATAGATGTTCAGAATCGAAAGTTCTTCTTGGTGGATTTTTCCTTTGACCAGCAAGAAGTGTCCTTCTGTGACTCTTTTGATGACTTTAGGTTGAAAGTCAATTTTATCTGATATTAGAATGGCTACTCCTGCTCGTTTCCTGTGACCATTGGCTTGTAAGATTGTCTTCCAGTCTTTTACTCTAAGGTTGTTTTTATCTTTGACACTGAGGTGTGTCTCCTGTATGCAGCAAATTGTAGGGTCCTGTTTCCTTATCCAGTCTGTTAGTCTATGTCTTTTTATTGGGGAATTGAGACCATTGATGTTAAGAGATATTAAGGAATAGTGATTATTACTTCCTGTCATTTTTGATGTTCTTTTTATATTTGAGTGGTTATCTTCTTTTGGGTTTATCTTGCTTTTTCCAGGGTGTGGTTTCCCACCTTGTATTGGAGTTTTCCTCCTATTATTCTTTACAGAGATGGGTTTGTGGAAAGATAGTGTGTAAATTTGGTTTGGTCATGGAATATCTTGGTTTCTCCATCAATGCAATACCCATCAAAATCCCAACTCAATTCTTCACAGAGTTAGAAAGAGCAATTATCAAATTCATCTGGAATAACAAAAAACCCAGGATAGCTAAAACTATTCTCAGCAACAAAAGAAATTCTGGGGGAATCAGTATATCTGACCTCAAGCAATACTACAGAGCAACAGTGTTAAAAACTGCATGGTATTGGTACAGTGACAGGCAGGCAGATCAATAGAACAGGATTGAAGATCCAGAAATGAACCCACACACCTATGGCCACTTGATCCTCGACAAAGAGGTTGAAAACATCCAATGGAAAAAAGATAGCCTTTTCAAAAAATGGTGCTGGTTCAACTGGAGGTCAGCATGCAGAAGAATGCAAATTGATCCATCCTTGTCTCCTTGTACTAAGCTCAAATCCAAATGGATCAAGGACCTCCACATAAAGCCAGACACTCTGAAGCTAATAGAAAAGAAACTGGGGAAGACCCTTGAGGACATTGGTACAGGGAGAAAATTTCTGAACAGAACACCAATAGCATATGCTCTAAGATCAAGAATTGACAAATGGGACCTCATAAAATTACAAAGTTTCTGTAAGGCAAAGGACACCATCAAAAGGACAAATCGGCAACCAACGAATTGGGAAAAGACCTTCACCAATCCTACATCAGATAGAGGGCTAATATCCAATATATATAAAGTATAAGAAGTTAGACTCCAGAAAACCAAACAACCCTATTAAAAAATGGGGTACAGAGTTAAACAAAGAATTCTCACCTGAAGAACTTCGGATGGCGGAAAAGCATCTTAAAAAATGCTCAACTTCATTAGTCATTAGGGAAATGCAAATCAAAACAACCCTAAGATTTCACCTTACACCAATCAGAATGGCTAAGATTAAAAATTCAGGAGACAGCAGGTGTTGGAGAGGGTGTGGAGAAAAAGGAACACTCCTCCACTGCTGGTGGGGTTGCAAATTGGTACAACAACTCTGGAAATCAGTCTGGCGGTTCCTCCGAAAACTGGGCACCTCACTTCCAGAAGATCCTGCTATACCACTCCTGGGCATATACCCAGAGGATTTCCCACCATGTAATAAGGATACATGTTCTACTATGTTCATAGCAGCCCTATTTATAATTGGCAGATGCTGGAAAGAACCCAGGTATCCCTCAACAGAAGAGTGGATGCAAAAAATGTGGTATATCTACACAATGGAGTACTATTCAGCCATTAGAAACAATGAATTCATGAAATTCTTAGGCAAATGGATGGAGCTAGAAAACATCATACTAAGTGAGGTAACCCAGACTCAAAAGGTGACTCATGGTATGCACTCACTAAGAAGTGGATATTAACCTAGAAAACTGGAATACCCCAAACATAATCCATACATCAAATGAGGTACAAGAAGAAAGGAGGAGTGGCCCCTTGTTCTGGAAAGACTCAGTGAAGAAGTATAGGACAAAACCAGAACAGGGATGTGGGAAGGGGTGGGTGGGAGGACAGGGGGAGAGAAGGGGGCTTATGGGACTTTCGGGGAGTGGGGGACTAGAAAAGGGGAAATCATTTGAAATGTAAATAAAAAATATATTGAATAAAAACAAACAAACAAACAAACAAAAAGAATTCTCACCTGAAGAACTTCGGATGGCGGAGAAGCATCTTAAAAAATGCTCAACTTCATTAGTCATTAGGGAAATGCAAATCAAAACAACCCTGAGATTTTACATTACACCAGTCAGAATGGCTAAGATTAAAAATTCAGGAGACAGCAGGTGTTGGCGAGGATGTGGAGAAAGAGGAACACTCCTCCACTGCTGGTGGGGTTGCAAATTGGTACAACCACTCTGGAAACCAGTCTGGCGGTTCCTCCAAAAACTGGGCACCTCACTTCCAGAAGATCCTGCTATACCACTCCTGGGCATATACCCAGAGGATTCCCCAGCATGTAATAAGGATACATGCTCCACTATGTTCATAGCAGCCCTATTTGTAATTGCCAGAAGCTGGAAAGAACCCAGGTATCCCTCAACAGAAGAGTGGATGCAAAAAATGTGGTATATCTACACAATGGAGTACTATTCAGCCATTAGAAACAATGAATTCATGAAATTCTTAGGCAAATGGATGGAGCTGGAGAACATCATACTAAGTGAGGTAACCCAGACTCAAAAGATGAATCATGGTATGCACTCACTAATAAGTGGATATTAACCTAGAAAACTGGAATACCCAAAACATAATCCACACATCAAATGAGGTACAAGAAGAATGGGGGAGTGGCCCCTTGTTCTGGAAAGACTCAGTGAAGCAGTATAGGGCAAAACCAGAATGGGGAAGTGGAAAGGGTTGGGTGGGAGGACAGGGGGAGAGAAGGGGGCTTATCGAACTTTTGGGGAGTGGCGGCTAGAAAAGGGGAAATCATTTGAAATGTAAATAAAAAATATATCGAATAAAAAAAACCACAGCCATATAATAGGTACATATTAGCCTCAACAACTATAATAGTCTTGATGCCTAAATAGCCCTAAGGAAAGTGGTATTTGAAAATGTAATTATTGGGCTTGTGAGATGGCTCAGCGGTTAAGAACACTGACTGTTCTTCCTAAGGTCCTGAGTTCAAATCCCAGCAACCACATGGTGGCTCACAACCATCTGTAATGAGATCTGATGCCCTCTTCTGGTGTGTCTGAAGACAGCTACAGTGTACTTACATATAATAAATAAATAAATCTTAAAAAAAAGAAAATGTAATTATTACCCGAAAGAATGATGAATTAATTTTTTATTATTAAAGTGGATAGTATAAAGCAAATAAAATTGGAATGCAGATAATTTTTTATTTTTCATATGGTTCTTGAGTACTTTGGAAAAGGAAATAGTAAAAGAAAAACTTGCATCTTTTAGATAATAAACTTTCCTTTAAGAACCCCAAAACAATCAAGGAGAGAGAGAGAGAGAGAGAGAGAGAGAGAGAGAGAGAGAGAGAGAGAGAGAGAGAGAGAGAGAGAGCTCAAAGTCTGGTTAATTATAAATTGGGAAGGATTACAGACCTCATCTTTATTTTCAGAACTTTAGCTCTAGTGAATTAAACTGAAGGCCATCTTTCAAAGTAAATGAATACTTGTTCAGCCAACAAATACTTACTCTCTAATCTGTGACAAATTCTACATTCTGAGATGATGAAAATGAGGAATGAATCTAATTTCTACATAGACAGTAACAACTGGAATGAGTACAATAAAACGCAGTGGGCAAGGAATTATCCCTACCTCCAAGTTCTAGGAAATGATTCTCAAAACATGACCTTTAAGATGAGCCTAACAATCTAAAATCAAGCTTGCTATTTAGAAAGTAATGAAAGGGCAGTAAAGATAAGACAGCTGCATGGCTAAGACAGCTCGTGAAAGGCAGCAACATACTAGGGAACAATCGGTAGCACTGTGTCCACAGAATTTAAGATGCGAGGGCTGGAAGCAGAGAGGGCAGGCACTGACAGAGAAGGAATCAAGTCCAATGAATAAAGGGATTTGTTCAAGTGCTCCAATGTATACCCTTGGTTTTGTGGTTTACAAGATATTAACAGCACACTTACTAAGGGAGAGGAGTTCTCTAGATTATTAATGTTCACATGATAGCATTGATACTGGTAAAGATGAAATGTACTGTAAGGAGCAGAAGTTGAAAGAAATATTGAAAAGGAGTTCATCAGGATGCCCTAAGATTCTGAAAAAATAAGAATGAGGAGTCTGATCTGGGGGAAGGGTGCATCTTATCACGTCAATCAGCAAAGCTTAACTAATTAAATATGGATGCATTCCCAAAGCTTTATTTGTTTACAGTGACATTTTTATTTCGATTGATTTTCACACAGCAGAAAAATACCTTTTTTCCCTCAACCATTTACAACTGCAACAGCTATTTTCAAGTCCCAGGATATGCAAAACTAGACAATCAGCTGGTCCAGCTACATATAGTACTTGGCCCATGATGAAAGTAGAGAAAACAGAGGAAAGAGCAAACTGTGTACAGTAGGATGCTTTAGACACCAGGACAGGCATGTCTAGGAATCAGATATATAACTATGGATCTCAGTAAAGAGACTTCTCAAGCGTTGTTCTTCTTGTCATAAAGAGAAGAGACAAATCCCATAGGGCAGTGATAGGCCATACAGTACTCTAATGATGCTTTGAAAGTACCTTTTGATGGAAGGTAAAACAACATTTGAGGTTTTATATTATCAGACCCAGGCACTTATTTCCATAGCAGACAGCTAGAAGGCAAGGCCAAAGAGGTAGAGCATCTGTGACAGAACGTATAAAGGTAATGAACAATGATGGAGTAGAAGAACTATCAAGGAGCAAGCAACATTTCATCCTTTATGGGCGGCAGGCATAAATGAAGGCTGATTTAATTTTAGAGAGGAAATTTCACTTGTCACCTGTCAAGCAAGAATGCAAAAGAGAAGTGGGGCCCGTCGAAACCGTCTTCACAGAGAATATGGAACCACGACCAACAGCAGGCTTCTCATGAAAGAACGCGGAGAACACTCCAGCTGTTCCAAATAGAATCAACTTACAGTTTAATATGCTGCATAAAGGAAAGCAGTCCCTCAGGTGCCTCTATGGAAAGCTTTCAGACATGTGTAGCCTGCCTTTTGCAGACAGTGTAACGGAAAGTAAATTTATCTTCACATTTCCCCATTTGCTTGGCTGAGATGTGGTATCTCTGGTCCACACTGGTTTTTTTTTTAACAGATGAAATATTTCCTAAACCAAGTAATTTGATTCTGTGCAGATAGTAACCACAGGCAGTGTAATTAATTTCTTTTATATCTTCAACAAAGTAAGTGAGTGGCTCTTCTCTTTCTAACCGTAAGACGAAGCTAGACACAAATCACCGTGAGAGGCAAGGTGCAACATAAAGATTAGTGAAATGCTAAAAATCAATCTTTAATACCATGTCCATTTCCAATGCAGAGTGGCCCAAAAAGACGGAGACAGATTATTTTTACTTGTAATTTTTTCATCATCAGAACACTGTCAAAATTTGTGATATAGCACACAGCATGTTGATGCATTTATTCTCTCATAACGATTTTTCTTAAATGTTGCAAAGTTTTTCAGTTTTGAAATTAAAATGCCTTGGTGAAAGTGCCTGGATCTATGGCTCACAAAACTGTCAAATCCCTTCAAAATTACATTTTTTTGCTAAGAATTACTGCCAAGTTAATTCCTCTCAGCTATTCTTCTTCAGAATAATAATATTGTTGGTACCTGATAAGATAAAACACTGACACTAAAGAGAACATTTCTCTGTGTGAATGTCTACAAAGAAGAAGGGAGACATAAAACCGGACAGCTTTCCTTATGAACAACTGGTAGTTTTAAGATCTGAAACTAAAAATGTATAGGTTTTCTACTCGTACTCATGAATCACATATGATGAGACAGACCCGTGATGAGAGATAACTTAAAATACATATAAACATGCTTTCAAGTTGAAACAAAAATTCAGAACAAAAGATGGTTTCTTATCATACTACCCAATAATTAGATTGAAATGAAAACAAATGCTATAATTATGATTTTTTAAATTTTCATTCTAACAGCCTGAAAGTTACCAGAGCCATTCTTCCCTCCATTCTTAACCTTTTTACTAAAACGACTCCACTGCTAACTTTATTTCATTACTAGTGGAGGGACAACTTAAAATGTAAGCCTTTATGTCAAGAGCATGAGCAGGGTATTATACTACAATGAACAGACTTCTGAAAAGCAATCTGAAAAGCATGACTGAAATATGCAATAAACATAGTATTTGGAGCAATTTGATTAAAATCCAGTACCTGTAGAAGATTAACTGAGTGTCTTGGGGAAGTTCACTGAACTGACTGCTCATTTAGCTCTTTCCATTATAAATCATGTGAATACAGAAATCCAGAAACCAAAAATTGTCTACACCACCACTATTTAGAAGCAGTTTTCAACTTAACAGACTAGAAAATATTGTATTTCTCAGAAATGAAATGCATGGCAGACTTACACTACAAAATCTAAGTATGCACATACAGATGAGTAATGCTGAAGTCAGTCAGATTCTTATACAGAATGTCACCAATAAGATGCCAAGATTCAACTTGCTAAACACCATGTGCGCCATTGCTGTCTTTTCCCAAACAATAAGATTAGTAGCATGGCTCTGAAAAAGATATTAACAAAGGTTCCTTTAATATGCATAGTAATCACATTTTGGAAAATTTAGTATACAGTAAAATTATGGAAAATGTGAATATATAATACATTACTTTAAGTATGCCTCTGCTTGCATGAAACTCCAGTGCGAAGAATAAATTGTGAGTGCAACTTTTTTATGATGTAAAAGTCACCTACACACTGTAAGATAACAGACATTTCTTACTGAGGTAACCTTATCATATGTTCCTCTTCTCCACCTCCAGCTCTCACACACCCTCAAATCAATTATTCATGTAATAACCAGAGTGATTCTTTAAATACATTGCTAATCCCACCATGATACCTAGGTAAGTCCCCCAATGATTTATTGTCCTATTTAGAATATAATCCATTTTTTACATGACATGTAGACCTTGGATGCGCCTATTGTAACCACCTTTACTATCTAATACCTGCGTCCACGATGCTCATTCCATGTGCCAGATACATTTGCTTCCTCATTGGTCCTACAACCCCCAAACCCTTCACCTACTGGACAGCTTCATGCGTGTAGTTCCTAAGTAAACTAGGCTTGCCGAATCCTCTTCATGGGTCATGTGTTTAAATCAAATTCCTTGATTATTCCCCAAGCTACAGCATGTACGCACTCACTCCTTAAATTGTCCCCCTGTAGCTCAGTCAGCAGCATATGACTAGCAAGTGGCTCAGGCTGACGTCTCTGAAAAATCCTCTTCTTCCCACAGCAGCTTGGCGGTGGGATGCACGAGAGTGGCCTGCACACTATCTCCCTCTCAGTCAGCGATCCCTCTCATACCATTCCGCACGCCTTCAACTCAACACTGCCTCCACTTGCATTCATTGTCCACACAGTGCCAAAGGTGACATTTTAAAAGAAAGGACACATTGCGCTGCTTTGAATCTCTCCATTACTATCTTTCACTTTTATACCCTAACCCAAATTCTTGGCATCATAGTCGGCTAGAGTCCCAACATCCAGTTCACTCACCACATTGTTTGCTTTTTTCCTGCTCATTCTCTATACAACTGACCTTCCTTCTGGTACAGAAAGGCATGATCTTTCCCACTGAAGACTACAGCTCTTTCCTAGCTCTGTGTGCCTCCCAGAATATGCAGCATATTCACAAAACCGACTTCTTCTAATAAGAGTTTATGCTTAAAATGTTGTAGTACCCAAAAAATATCTCCCACTCTCTTGAGTCCAATGAAGCACTACCCCAAGTCTTTCTAAATTATCTTACTTTCTTAACAACACAGAATTGATTGTTTTACTGCATTTTTGGTTCACTTCAATCTTTATTAAGTTCCTTCCTCTAAAAATAAAAATCATATTCATAAAAATTAACCTTTAGGAGGTGTGCACTACCTGTGTAGTCATTACCCAGTATATCTATTGAGTGAATAAATGTATGAGAGACTAAATATTTTAGTAGGGGTCTTGGATATGTTCTTTAGCATCATGATTTTCAAACTGCATGGGATTAACACTAGAGATGATTAGTAATTAACACAACTATATGCCAAAATGTAGAAGAAGGCAGAACATAATGTGCTGTATTTTACTAAAACAGTTTCATACAATTGCATTTTAGACAATATATTTATAGAATAGATAAGAATACAATATAGATTCGACAATATAATTTATGTGAACTTGTGTGATAAATCACGCTTTCTGTGACATTTCAAACTTTTAGCATCTGATTGAAACATTGATTCAAAATCTTCAGATATATGGCACAATCATCTTTAGTTTTAGATACAATTACATTAAAAGAAGAAACGAGGAGTTGTTTCCTACGTGTGTCCTGGGTGATGGATTGGGAAACAACAGCAATATCACCAGAAATGATGAGCACGGTCTCATATGGGGGTAATTGAGTTGTAGGGGTTTGTCTCTTATTAGAAAGATTTCAATGTTATTTCCTGCCACTGGTGGTCAGGTTTTGATCTGGTATAACACACTTATTATGTTAAGATCAAACTAAAAGTCCAGGACTAAGAGGCAGTCAGATTCCTTAAGAAGAAAGGCCAAGAAGCTGTTAAACATGCTCAACAATGGAAGAGGCAAGAGGTATGTAACTAGTGTGCCCTGGAGTCTTAAGACGACAGTGTTGCCAGTCAGGGAATGTGGAGATGGTCAACAAGCATTTAGGTCCAAAGGAAGTTATGACTAAAACTACACAGTCTGGAAGTGAAGTTTGATGCTAATGCCAGACATAGTGTACTTCAAAGAGTATCCTCCATCCACATCTGAATGACAGCGATTATATCTAAAACATAATGCACCAGTCATCACAGAAACTAAAGGTGCCATATTCTTATTTCAGATTTAATATAGAAGAAAGTTTTATTCAGTATTACTAATGAATATTTAATTTTTTTCCAAAAGAAATGTTTTAATAAAAGTGGATTTCCTACTTCTGCCAGAAATCCAAAATTTTGTCCAGTTCGTTTAAAAGTCTAAACTCTATAATACTTGGTTTAAAAGTAATAATATATTCAGAGATTTTCTTTCGTAGGCAGACTGAATTATCACTGGAACTCCAAATCCTGCCCCGAAGTATTCATTTTAAACTTAATTTCGCACTTATTTTCTTCAACTTTTTCAATGTGTTATACTTCTGGGAAGTTATTGAGCTTCCTGAAGGGAAAGTTATTTCGTGTAACCTTCTAGTCATATTACAGGATGGGAGTATTGAAAAACAGGGATGAGAAACTTTGCAGGTGACTATCATCTGTACATTCATTACTTGCTAGAATTTAAGGAGGAATAAAAATCCAGGATATTTAAAGAATGTCAACTCCATCCCCATTTGACACACTATTATGGCAATGTACAAACTAAAGTGTTTTTAAAGATTTTTCTTCTAATATATGGGAAGGTCCAAGAAATTAAACCATCATCTCTGAGTTCCAGAACCATCTAGTTAAACTTTCTGATGGGTCTTAGAAAGCTAACCACTCCAAAAAATCTGTGATGCTCTGAAAAGCATTTGCTGACAGCAAAGAAAAATTCATTTCTTCCAATGACACATATGGGAATTTGAATCACAAGATAACTTTGAATCCTCACTGCGATGGTTAAAGCATTGGAGCAATGAAAATGTCCCAATGTTAAGGGACTTTCAATACATACAGTTTGAAAAAATGGCCTACACAAATGTGTCTGTTCAATCACAACTGTTCCAGCAGTGACAGACCATCCAAACTGTCACCATCATTTATGGGAGGGTAGTGATGTTTTCACACATTTGGGAAATGGGGAATTTCTTTTTAAACAAGAAAGTTATTTTTACAAATGTTACTCTTGAGTCTTCCTTTATAGAGCCTTAAACCTTCCAAAGATATTTTCTATTAGTTCTTGGATAAGCACATGGCTAATACTCACCTTAGATAAGATAGTCATGTAACATGTCCAAAGTTGGACATTTCATGAAATATAGAAACATATTAACAATTACATTATGCCAAAGGGATAAAATTATTTATTGGATATTAAGGGAAAAATACCTCAAAACAGATACACACTTACTTAAGAGACCATGTGGAAGTATAAGATAAACATTATGAGGAGAAGAAGCTCATCTACAGTGGGAAAAGAACAATAATTAAGAAGCAAGAAATTGAGATTAAAAAATGATTATTGTTTATCTTATTTAAACCAAGCAAAACTCCAACAATAAGACATCAAGTGATGTCAATGTATTAGATATCCGTCTTGGAGTATATGTATAGTTATACTTCAGAGCTAGGAAATAAAGTTTAGAATGACTAAGTCTAAGACAGATCGCAAATGATGGAAACTGGATTAGAGCATTGCTCATTCCATTCTTCCCAAGCTCACGATAGTTTAGACATTGTATTTCCATTTGGTACATGAGAAAGTGAAAGTCAGGAGCTATTCTCTATTCAAGTTTACATGTTTAATATGCAATACAAACCCAAACTTGGATCTGCTTGACTCTAAAGTCTATGTTCTCTCTCCCAAATCTGGATTAGATTTTGTTTATAGGATAAGATTTTCTTATCTATTTATTTTGTTTATGTTTTGAATGGGAACTTCCTCCCTCCATGTGTTGACTCTAGCTAAGCTCCTTGTGTGCTTTCTATTTTCCCTTCCTGGCATCTCAATTTTCTTTTTCTTTGCCTTAGAGAGCCTCCTAAATGTTTAATCAAGATGTCAGACTAGGGCTTGTCAGAAGCCATAGCTTTCCTGTAAGGGGCTTCAGTAACTCGCCTCCTTGTACCAATTACAGTCTGTGCTTTGTCTACAGCTGATTTGTTCAACCCCCCTTTTCCATGTCAAAAGTACTCAGTGTGGGTCATGTTATCCTCTGCAACAACAACACTCCTTTCTACTACACATGCCCCTCCTTACTTGTAGCTCTGAAGTAACCATTACATTTTCCTGAAAGGAACAAAAATCTATAAATTGTGTCTACAAAAGATAAAGTGAACTGAGCTATCACAAAGCATTCAGACACATGATCAGAGTTGGAGGAAACGGTGTGAAACTTGCCCCACAGTGTTCTATGAGAAAATTCAGGTATAACTATTTTAGACAAGACGGTCTAAGAAAATTAATCAGAGAAAAGGTAGAAACCAAGCCAGGTATAAATCTCTCTTTGCACCTTACTTGGGATATTCTATTCTAACACTAATAGTCTTCTGATTCTACTCACATAATATTATAATCATATAAGTTTTTTCCTAATTTTCTATGTTGTGTATGTGCATGTGGTGTGTGTGTATGTGTGTCTATGTACATGCACATGTATGTTACTGAGAGTGCATATTTGTGGGTATGAGTTTAGAGCCTGACATTTGTTCAGACTGACCAGCCAGAAAGATTCAGGGGTTCTCCTGGTTCCCTCTATCCCCAACAAAGGCAGTAGATGTTTTCCAATATGTTCTTTATTTATAATTTGTTCTTTTATAATTGTTTTGAAATTTTAAGAACATTATGTTCCTTTTACTAATGGTCTTTAGTCTTTCAATCTTGTTTGATTATGGTTAATTCTCTTTTCAGGTGCCAGAATGATATTGAAACTTTTTTATTAGATGATTTCATTTCACTGTCTCAATGAAATATACTCCAATTATATCCCAGACTATCTAGAATAAAATCTGAATTCCTTTTAAGGTTTGTGAAGCCTATCAGTCTTTATAGACCCTTCTTATTATCTTTAGTACCTCTTCCTTATGTAATCCCATCTCCATAAATAATCATACTGTTTCTGGTTCCTGGTACTTTGTGCTAGCTCCTCCTGCTGACTGAAAAGGAGTCTCTCCAGACCATTGCCTGGCCAGCATCTCTTGTCTCTCAGACTTCCATTGAAAGTCATGCCATTCAAAGGGCATCTGTGACCATCAATACTTTATCTGGGTTCTGGGTATTCAAAGCCAGGACCGCATTCTTGTGCAGTTTAATTCAGAGAGCCATCTACCTAATCATATAAAAGTACTTCTAATCAGATAAGCCTATGCATAACACACTTGGCAATGTTGCATAGCATCAATTCCTCAATTTCTTTTTGTGGACATAATCTCCAAAAAGAAAGAACTCGCTGGAAAGTTATAAAGACTTTTTCCCAAGGGATTGTAATTTCTTTCCAGGGAGCTTTGAAAACACATCCGAGCTGAGTGAGCCATACGTTCCTTCAACCAATCAGAGTCAACTAGACTCTCCCAATTTTTGGCCAAAAGGAAGACTCTAAATGAAAGAAAGAAATCTTCAAGGAGTCTTTATTTAAATCTGGATGTCAGAATAACCAGTTTAAGAGCCTATCAGCAAGCTGACCCATTAGAGCCAGACAGAGGAAACGTTCCGAGGAAAGTAACTTAGCAAAGCAAAGTAGCTGTTACTGAAGTTGGCATGTCTGTAACGAAAGGGGAAGTATAAACGTCCATGTAAAAGCTACTTGTCAATATTAGCAATCAGAAAACACCAAGGTTATTTATTCCCCAACTGTAATTGTTAAAAGTACTAACAAACACATATGTAATTGGTAAATCACTCAGAATTTTCACAATTAGAGTTTTCTGTGTGATGTAGCCCATCACATTCAATATCTCCATTGTTTAATTTAAGTGGTTATTTTTGTCTTTGAACTCATATGTACCTCTGAGGATATAAAACAATGTTCAATGATTTCATTGTATCTGTATTTATTGGTTTTCTCTGTACTGTTCAGTATGGTATGTAATGGCACTGCAAATGAATACCCTGCCCTCCCTCCCAAAAATACAGGTATCTTTCAGGGCAAAACAGCCAGGCAGTGTGTGAATTAAGTAGTTACTAAATGTAAATAAGACTCAAAGACCTTGGCTACAGGGATATAGAAAGCCCACTGTACTCCTTCAAACAAAGTCTGTTCATCCCACTTACTAATGATATCTATTTCCTATTCTGCTTTTAGGGTCCACAAGAGGGTTCCAAGCAGAGGAGACTACTTAGCCAGATAACTAGAATGAAGGTTCAAAGAAACACTTAAACCCTTCACAGGCCTCTGGCAGATTTTATCAAGGGATTCAATCATAATTACCAAGTTTAGTAAGCCTGACACAGATGGATGAGTCCAGATTGCTTCATTAAGATAATCCAATTTTTCTTTCTCAAAATGCCCATATTACTCTGTCACAACAGGAAAGAACTTGAGAGGGTGATAGAGGATGGGAAACGCATTCTATTTACTCAGCCTTATCCTTGCCTACTATGGTGAACCTGAGCTGGGATTTTCCTGCCATCCTTGTGTTCTATGGCTCAAGTCTTTCTACAGTTGGGAATAGCCATTTCCCTTTTCATTCTCAAAAAGATTGAAAATTAGTCAGTCATATAAAGCATCTACCACTTTGTTCATGATAGATTCATAAGCAGAAAGATAACTGAATACATTTATTTTGTTTTCAATTTACCTTGCTGTTTCTCCAATGCTGGCCTATATAAGTCCTTTTAGTAGCTGCCGTTCTAAGTGAATGCTGCTAATCAGAAACCATAGCAGTTTCAGTAATGTGGAGCCAGGTATTTTATGTACTGCTCTGCTGCCTGCCTTGCTAAGGTCTATTTGCACCCCTCTATACCAAAAGTGGGATTTCAACAGTTCTCTGACAAGCCACAGTTCAAGTTCAGGTTTCTAAAGTCAACATATTCCCTTGTTCTTTTAGACAAAGGTTCTCCACTGTTACTTGCCCCAGGATGTTCATAGCACCTTGTAAATTTCTTTAATCATGTCTACATTTTTAATGAAATAATTTCACCCCCAATCGCATGCATCCTGTGTTTCCTGCTAAGAGGCTGGATGATGGAATGTGTCCTCCTTTTTTTGTTCTTTCAATTTATCTATAGTGAATATAGAAGGCATACCTAATTTGCTTATGAAAAAGTTTAAGCTCAGAGAGGAATGAGATTCAATTTTAGGTGCCCCTGACTCTGACAGCTTCATGCTGTCATTCTGTATCAAGTTTGTCAATTTATCAACTGCTTCCAATATTAGAAAATGAAGAAAAAAACAGTTCTTGTAAATTTCTCAATCACACGAGAATGTGAATAGGGAGATGGATATAGTGATGCCCAGGAGGAGTTGGAAGGGAAAGGAGCTGGTGGATAAAACATAAATATATTATATATGTGTATAAAAACAACTAAAAAGTAAAAGAGAAATCTTCCTGTTACATATGTATATATTTTCATTTAGAAATACTTTTTGTATATTTTATTGAAAATAATTTTTATTATATATTTCAATTGTGCCTTCCCCTTCTTCATCTCCTCTCCGTTGCTTTGCACCTTCTCATCCATCCAACCCCATGCCTCCCCTCTCAAGCACAGAAGTTCCTCTGAATTGAGGAGTGAACTTGTTAGAGAAATCATTAGATGACAGCAAAATAAAGTCCATATAAAGCAAAGGTACTTAGGGACCCTAACCGGTGTCAGCTTTAATATGTGATCACATAGGATATTAGAGCATCATTAGGATAGCCCTAAAGTCTATAAACTATTTCTTTGACACTCACCAAATGCTTTCTGGTAAATTGAAATCTTGACCATTTGCTTTGTCTTGACAATGAATATATCTGCAATCTCTAAGTAGGGATTTCAAAGAAAACTGAGGTGATTGGCTGAATAAGAACAAAATACAACATTTTGTAGCTACTTTCTAGCTACACACTGCCTCTGTATGAGTGCCAAAGATATTATAGAAGATAAATTCATTTTTTTAAATTTGAGTATAATATAACAGACTAAGCTCAGCCACTCCATATATGTTTTGCTGTGATGTCACAGATTGATGACTGGTACCCTTTGCTTGTAAAATTTGCAAGCTTCAGATGTAAGAAATCTACATCTTTTGTCTAAGATGAGTAGAACATGTAAAATAATACAGATGCAGTATTAAAATATTGCATTGAGTGGAAAGGTTGAAAATACATTGACCGATGATGATTTTAGTGTGGAATATTCAGCACAAACTCCTGTTTGAGTTCTTGGTCCTTAGCTGCTGCAGGTGTTTGGGAGGTTGGGGATCCTGGATGGTGTAGTGCAAGTCTCTAGGGATGAACCTCTGCAGGTAGAGTATAGCCCTGCTTCCCATCTGTATCTCTCTGTTGGATGATACTGTCACCAAGTGAGAAACAGCAGAAACACAATCCTGCTGCAGGCCCTTCATAATGGATTGATATTCCCATACCCAGAAGCCCAAAGTGAATCATTGATCTCATCAATTGCTTGGCAAAGACATTTTGTCATAATGACAAGAAAGCCACTTAATACACTAAGATCTAAACTATACTACATTGATTATGGGCATGAAGAGACTTAAGGAATGAACTCTACAGACACATATGAAAAGAAACTTACAATATAGTCTACCCCATGACTTACATTAAAATTAAGTTGAGTTTTTACATTTCTCTTACCTACATTGAGAAATAAGATTCCAGAGCAATAGCTCAGTCTGTTCTGCATTTTGAAGATGCTTTCCTTTAGACGTGTCATTCAGAATAAACAAAGGGTCCTCTAAGACACCAGGAAAGCATGTGTTGTGAGTATATTTCATATTGTCTAACATTACAGAATTGCCTGCACTAGTTTCGACCACGGACTCAATATTTCCTGACAATAAAAGTCTAGACTAATACTGTCTTAACTCATTCATTTTATCAAGTTAAATTACTTATAATACTTGAATATTTACAATGCTTACAATATTTCCACATACCTACATACCTAAGATAATTGAAATTAAAAGCAATACAACCTGATAGTTCTATTTTGGAAACCATAAAAAACTACAATCCCATTTACATATGTGATATCTGATCTTAAAATGGTTTTGCAGAAAGAAACCATTTTTCCAAATGTGTCAGCAGAGACATAGTTGTATCAGTAGCAACTGGTACTGATACCATGTTATTTTGACAGTACAATGCAGGTACATAGTCAGACAACACACAAGTACCATCTCTGTTCACCCCAGAGTCTCAAGTTAATACTGGTCCTTCATTAAAAGAAAACAAGTAAACTGTGTAGTTTTGTGTTGGACTTTATAATGGGTTGTATTTCTTGGGCTATGTTGGCCCAGGAAGTGGCACCATTAAGAGCTTTGGCCTTGTAATAGGTGTGTCACTGTGGGCATAGGCTTTAAGATCCTCATCTTAGCTGTCTGGAAGTCAGTCTTCCCCTAGCAGCCTTCAGATGAAGACATAGGTAGAACTCTCAGCTCTGGCTGCACCATGCCTACCTAGATGCTGCCATACTCCCACCTTGAAGATAATGTATGTCAGCCCCAATTAAATGTTATCCTTATAGAGTTGCCTTGGACATAGTTTCTGTCCGCTGCAGTAAAACCCTAACCAAGACAGAGTTGGTCTTGTGCACTGTGTATTCAGATGCTGAGTTCTGTGCCTAACTTCAAGTTGCAGTCTAGATATAAACACTGTATTGACCAATGTGCTATAAAGAATGCATCCCAATAATCTCTGCTAATAAAAGACTAGAACCTGTGACTGGGAAAGTGATGAGAGAAAGACAAAACTTTGGAGCAAGTGAAGGGATCTCAGGTAGATATCATGAGGAGGGAGAGGGCATAAAGGAAGAAAAAGAAGGTAATCACCAGGCAGTAGGATGGACTGTGAGGATGAACTATGAGCATGTGGTCAAGAAAAGCTCTCTCTGAGGACTCCCATGGAACAGGACAAGATGAAGTTTGCAAGTAACAGGACATTTATCTAGGTATTAAGAGACTAGTTGGGTCAGAATAGCTAAATATCTGTCCACTTTAGGCCTGCAGCTTGTTAATAAAAATGCTAGGTTTATTTTTCTTTTATTTGGGAGCTATATGGACTAAAGTTAGCACAAAAATGTCTTTGAGGCATCTCTGAGCAAAAGTGGACACAGCAAACCCTCCAGAAAATGACTACAACAGTTGTTATTTCCCAAGTTCTCTTTGCTCCTCAATAGCAATACCATTACTTAAACCCATTTGTTTCTGATTCTGGACACAGGTATTCTGAGAGACAGAAAGGCCCAAAGACACGGATCTGACCAAAAAATAAAATTAAAAAAATAAAAGCTTCTCTAGGAAGGAAAACAAAGGTAAAACGTGTTTCAGAGTAGAATTTTCCTACAGGGAGCTCTTCATGGTTGCTTTTCTCAAATTAAGTGCCAAATGGGAGCGGCAAGGAACAATACACCTAAAGTTCGTTGTCCTCTTAAGACATAATTAAATCTAAATGGTTTTCTCTTCATCTCAGTATTCTCATCCTTTGTCGACTTCCTTCTTGCCACACAAATTCCTCCTTACTCCTTTGGTTTTCCCACAAAGAGCAGATCTTCTGAAAAGCAAACCCAGGCTTATGAGTTTGCCCTTCTGCCACAGTTTATCTGCACAGAGCTTGAGGCTCTAGGCCCAGCCATTCCACATCCTAAGGCTGTGCGTTATCATTTACATATAACATGGCTTTTTATAACAAGGAGGCTGTTCTGAGCCTGGGGCCTTTGAATAGCACCTTCCAAACTACATCATATTAATAACAATTTACTTTATTACCAAAATGACTTACCTATATTGCCAAAAAGTAAAATTTCCTACCTTTGTTTTCTTTGAAATAACATATAAACAATGGAATGACCCTAATCTAAATACTATAATAAGTAAATCAGAATAGAATGCAGAATTCTTAGCCAGAAATCCTAACTGTTGTTAAGGGCAACAGTTTCAGTTTGTCATAAAACTGAGCTTGTTTGGGGGAAAAACAAAACAATAAATGTGCTGCAGATTCATTTTGGGCACATTTTTAAAATGTTGCTATACTCCTTTTAACAGGGCTGCTACTAACAGCTGGTGAAATTATACCACTTGTCTCTTTGGCTTTAGCATATTTGTGGAGTTAACCTCCCCCTTGCTTATCAGACCGGGAATATAATTCAGATATGAGCAATTACATAAGAAACTATAGTTTATCTGTGTACAGATGACCTTCTATCCAGCCAGACTGCTCTACTCTTCCCACAAGGCAGTCAGGCACGCTATTATTTCTTCAAAGGTCATAGTCAAGTGGAACAAATACACCTGATATTTTCTGCATTATTTGCATGTAATTTGCTTATGCCCAAACAGACTGATTTTGAGGAGTACAAATCTAATTTAAATTTTCCTGAACTACCACAGTGAAATGATAACTGTGCTTTCTGAATTTTGACAGCAGTACAGAATTTTCATTAGATGTTAGAAGAAAACATCAAACACTTGAGGAATGGAACATATTCTAAATGCAAAATAGAAGCAGGAACCTTGTAGATATAAAACACCAGGCACATTTGCTAAACTTAAGGTCATACCTAGCAAGGAGCTTCAAAAATATCCCATCAAACACTTAATTTAAAGTGGCTTTTTTGTTCCTGGGTTGGAGGGGGTAAAGGTTATGTTATTTATTTTAATATGCTAGAGTATCTCTCTATACAAAGCATACCCAATTAGAAAATAATTCTTTGAGTTTGGAATGTTAAAAGCAAGTTTAAAGGCAGATAGCATAAATAAGGGATAATCTCCAGCGATCAGTTCATTAAAGCCTAGCATGAATGAATCTGAAGGAGCATCGCTCAAGAGCAGATGCTTGCAGGAGCTCGCAGAAGCTGCTCCTGAGAGAGGAGGCAATGGATAGGAGGCAAAGAACAGGAGAGAAGGCTGAGGACCCAGAGTGATGGTCTCCAACCTCCAGGGCTGCCCAGGTCTAGCCCCCGATACACGTGGCCGACACCCACCCTTCAAGACTCTACATTCCAGATTGATTTACTGGGGGGGAGGGGAGGGCAAAGCCATTGTTTTGTTGGAAGATGACAGTTATATCAAATACATGTTATGAAATATCTATATCATCAGTTGTAGAAATACTAATCAATTGAAAAGTAGTAAACAAGGGCTGGCACCTTGCTGCCACTGGAACTTGCTGCTGTACTTAACAAACCAAGGTCAATCCCAGGACCTATGCAGGATAAGGAGAGAACTTACTCCCTCAAATTGTCTCTGACTTCCATGTGCAAGATATGAAATCATGTACACACATAGACTAAACTACACACACACACACACACACACACACACAGACACACACACATTAATAAATAAAAAATGTAAACAATATGTTGAGAAAAATGGCTGCTAGAAGAATACGATAAATAACAGGAGCTATGACTTGCAACTTCATTGTCCTCATGAAAAATATTGGTTTCCTGTTAAAGTTAAGCCTCCCAAACACGCTCAAACTCTCATTGCAGTTGCTGCTCTGTACCTGTGCTGTGCTGCTAAGGAAGAAGCCAAGAAAATGCCCCAATTTCCCTCCATAGAAGAGGTCTGTATTTTCTATTCTATATTAATCACTAGTCTCCCCTTCCAACATTCTTGATCTACCCTATAATGAAGAAATTAAGAATTAATAAAACCAATCAGTTGCTAGTCTGAAAGAAGAGTCAAAATAGAACATGGAATGTAACCTTTCTTGTCAACTATGGCATATCAAAAGGCGTGCTTCAAGTCTAGCACAGCAGTCACCTGTCTCCTGAAAATTAGCCCTAGTATTACGACTACCTCATAAAGAACACAGGTAATATAGCAAAGGCACCTCTCAGGCAGAAATACGAAATTAACAAACCTAGAAGGCCAGGTTTGCAGAAAGCTTCTTCATGATGAATCAAGCCAGGGAGTCTCCACATAATGCTTCACCATTGCTCCCCAAACCCACTTGCTGCTCCTTTCCTGTGCTGTATATGCTGAATAATTTGTTCACTGCTCTCTAAACACACTCTAGTCCCTTCAATTCTCTGTGATTTACAAATCCTACCTGCACATAGACACAAGTCAGGTTCCTCTGCTAGTATGTAAATCTAACTCACAACATAGACAAGCTCCCCTTGTATACTTATTATGAGACTCGTTACTTTATAACATATTGTTTCTACCATTTTCATCACAGTGTATGTCTTATCATTGCTATTAATCTTCAAATTAAGTTTCAGAGAGTAGATCTACATATTAAGTATTTCAACATCTTGAATATGTGTGTGTATACATAAATATGTACGTATATGTGTGCATGTGTGTGTTTGTTTGTTTGCTTGCTTGTTTGTAAGTGGGTCTTCGGAAAGGGCTCAATTCATAAATGCTTGCCACACAGCATGAAGAAGAGAGTCTAATCCAATAGAAGCCATGTAAAAAGCCAGATATCAGCATGTAAATCTCAAATCCCATTGTTCAGACGAAGACTGGCGAAACTTGGTACATGCTAGCCAGCCATTTTAGCCAAACTGGCCATCATCAGGTTAAGTGAAAAACTTCAGAAAATAAGGAAAGTGTGGAAGTGTGGTCTGGAGAAATAGTTAAGTGATTAAGAGCACTGATTGCCCTTACATAGTACGCAGGTATAATTCTCAGCATCCATATCGTTGCTTACAACTGTCTGTAACTCCAACTCAAGAGGATCTGATGGTCTCTTCCAGCACCACATAGATACCAGGCACACACATGGTACACAGACATAAATGTAGACCAAGCACACATACACACAAAATATAACACAAAAGCAGCAGCAGCAGCAGTAGTAGTAGTAGTAGCAATAATAATAATAATAATAATAATAATAATAATAGTAATAATAGTAATAATAATAATAGTAATAGTAAATTTTTAATGAATTGGGGCTGAAGAGATGGTTCAGTGATTAGAAGCACTTGTCCTTGCAAAGACATGTTTGATTCTAAGCACCCATATGATAACTGATAATTGTTTGTAACTCTGGCTCCATAAGATTCAATGCACTCTTCACATCTCTGTGATCACCTGCACATACCCCATGCAGGCAATCATATTATTTAAAATACAGTGAATCTTTTAAATTTTTTAAAATAAAATAGACAGTTCACAAAGACACTTATGTTGACTTCTGGTCTCTACAGATATTCACACACACACATTCGCATACATAGATATCTACAAACTTGTACACATGCATAAACATAAAAAAGTGTGTTAATGCCTAAATAAATGTTATGATGATATGAAGGGGAAAGACATTGAGCTAAAAACAGCAGTTGACGGTGTTTTTACAACTAAGAGATCTAGGGCATGCACAGTGGCTCAGTGGGTGAAAACACTAGCTCTGCAGGCCTACTGACCCAAGTCCAGATCCCTGGAAGCCATATGCAAAGCCAAATGCATGTGTATCTCCAGAGCTCCTGTTGTAAACACAGAAGAATTGCCTAAAAGCTTGCAGGCCAGCCTTCCTGAAGTACAGTGTTCAGTGGCAGGAACAGGAAACTGTTTTGAAACAAGGTGAGGGTGACCATCACCTCCTAAAACTTGAACACACAGAGGCGAGGGGGAGACATAGTCAGAGGGAGAAGAAAAAGACTGAGAGACAGAAGGAGAAGAGGGAAACAGAAGAAGAAATATTTAAAGATGATAAATTTATTTGAAAAATTATCTTGTAAGTTTAATGACTTGTGGAAGAACATAAACCATAAACATACACATACATATTTACATACATATACACACATACATATACATAAACACATATACATACACTACATATACATATACTGCATGTACATGTACATATACATTTAAATTCACATACACACTCGTATACATACATATACATATTTGTATGCATGTATGTATGTTTGTATGTGTCTATGTATATACCACTATTGTAGCATTGTAGCCACGTAATGATCTGACCTATGCTTACAAGTCCTGAGTCATCATGACAAATTGCATATAATGTTTGTCACATATCCATGGAGATACAGACCCTTCTTTTCTAGAACATGACAGACCAGACTGAAGTGTACTCAGATAATCAGAAGTTAAATAAGGCCCAGAACCCAGACTGTGAGAGCAGAACTTAAGGACCCTGTTTGTTCACACAAGTTGTCTCATGAAGAATAGAATATGCTCTTTCTCTGCTCTATCACATTTTAATGACTTGAACTACAAAAAGGTTAACAATGTATTCATTCTTTTAAACAATGTGTTTTGTGCTACATTTTAGAAAAAGCATCAGTCCTCCTTAATAAAATGCTGAACTGATTTCTTTTGACTGATGGTCAATAATTCTATTTATGCATGTCCAGTCTTGTCAGTGGATATTTCCTTCCAGTAAGCATTAGAGGCACGACGTTGTATTTTAACTTGGTATCTGTATATTGACCGCCTCTCTTATTTAAATGAACTTCATATGACCCCAAAAGAAATGTGATAGAGTGGAGATGTTATAAGCGTTCTAGGATTGTATTAAACATTAAAGTATATTTTTGATCATCATATTCATCACGATGTTTCAGAGTAATATATCCCCAAACCAGATGTAAACCAGAATGCTATACGTATATCAGATGTACAAAGTAAGATGAACCTCTCACCATGGGGATCTGATCAGAGTTTCTGAGGCATCTTACACTTCTTTTTTTTTTTCAATGTTACCAGTATAAGTGGCAAGCAACTCTTATGTATTTGTAGATGTGCTTCCTCCCCATACAGATCCACTTAGATTTTTTTCCTGGTAAGCTACTCTAGGTAGTAGCCCTTAACATCTAGTGCCTAATTTTTTCTCAAGACTTCCCAGGGTTTTCTTGTTGTTGTTTATTTGTTTGTTTGTTTGTTTTTTATATCTCAGTGTTTAGTCTAGGCATTGGACTCTGATTTCTGACTTCTCTTCTATGAGACCAAGCATGTAAAGTCATCCCCCTTCCATGGTCTGCCCTTGAGCAGCCATTTTAGTGAGACAGATGTGCTGATGGCGATTCACCACTCCTTCCCCGTGACATATACAGAGGGTTTCACAGGCCTGCTCACCTGTCCCTTCTCTTGTTTCTGCCTTGCTGCTATGGCTCCTGATGTTGATACTTAAAATGACTCATCTTTCAGCATCAACTTTCAGGTTTCTACAACAGAGATAATGTCTTTACCATATTCTGCAATGAACACGACACCTATGAACTGGATAAGTTCCAACATAGGTTTGCATGGGCTTAACTAGCCTGTTTCCGAAGTCTCTATGATGACCCACGACCCACCTGATGTGACATGGGTGTTTCTTAAAGCAAGAAACTTCCATGCAGCAACAGTTACAAGCATCTCAACTCATGATAATGATTAAGAGCTCGTCTAACAATATATCTTATGAAACCAAAGCCCTTCTAAAGATTTGTGAAGCTGAAGAAATTTCTTACTTCTGTCATTGCCCTCCATGCACATGCAGCCTCTTCAAAGTTACATGACATTCCTGTCAAGGACATGTCTACTATGGCAACAGAGGTCAGGATGTTGGCCCTATGCTGCTTAATGAGGTTTCCTAGAGTAGTTTTATTAAATTTTATGTCACAACAAACACACATTCATATGGTCCCCTTGGCCTTGAAAAGTTAAAGGATCCTACATTGCTGGCGAGATTGTCCTGCAACAACATGTAACCTTCAGAAAAGGAACTTAAATCAAATCCATGTGATTTTAATTTTATTCTTCTGCATATGTCACATTGCAAGAAAGAAAGTATTTATTTGTATTATGGTAGAAAGATTTCAAATCTAAAAGTAAAAGAAATGGATAGTAATAATCATATATAATATTATTACTGTTATTCTATCTCTGATAGTAAATAACTCAGAAATGTCTATATATAAGTATACTTATAAGTATATAAGTAAATGTGTATATATATACATTTACATACACACATATACACACACATAAACACACACATATATACATATAAACATATAATGTATACCCGGTTAACTTACCACCTAGTATAACAGAAGGGGGTTTTTCTTTTATCCGTGTGAGAATCACACTATACTTGACTCCTAGCCAGCTTGTGATGCTGAACAATGAAGTGTACCTGGGTGTGTGAGTCAGTTTTTGTGTGTGTGACATGAGAGAAAGAACCAGACACTCTTCTAAGGATGACCTAGTTGAAGCAAGCCTGTTCTGTAAGCCTCAGATCATGATATGATGATCCTTTGCCAGTGACAACATTCTGTTAATAGAAATTCCCCCCATGGGTTGCGTGGGAGCTGTTTTAGCACTTCTGAGCTACCAGGAGATGCTGATAGCAGGTATTTTCAGCTGAAGCTATCTCATTAGTGATGCCGGCTCCCAGTTCTGACTTCATATGAATAACTCCTACGGTGACCCTCATATTAAATGTATTCTTTCCCTTGATCTTCTTGAGTCTGCTCGGTCTACTCGGTTTCCTCGGTTACTTCTAAATGTCTTGACAAACCACTTAACTTATTCAGAAAGCCTACACTGCTTTCTACTTAAACACACACACACACACACACACACAAATATCCAATGCATCTTAAATACCTTTCTGTGACCAAGTGAATGTTAACTAGGCATTATATGCAATGATCATGATTTACTCTTGAATCACTTGGATAAAAGTCTGTAAGAAAGGATATTTGCTTTACTCAGTTGAAACTATGAATGCAAGATTGAATTACACAAATTTTACTTTTTGAGATTGTTTTATGTGTATGCGTTTCCATTACATTCATATCTGTGTACCACATCCATGCAGGCATCTACATAGACAAGAAGAGGCTATTACATCCCCTGAAACTGGAGTTACAGGCACTGTTCTCTACTATGGGGCAGTGGAGCTTGAAAGGTAGGTAGCCTGGTTCTAGGTTGAGCTAATGGCTTTGAAGCTCTAGAAACCCTGAAGGTGTAGGAACTTTGCCTGCTCCCAGGCACCAGTTCCCTGGCACATAGCTGCTGCCCTACATAGATCTGTGGCCATCAGTCACATAAGGGCAAAGCCCCAAGTCCTTTCACATGCAGATGAGGCATCCCTAACATTCCACAACAAGATCATAAGAAAAGAGATGAGAAGAGTCCTGTGGTCAGGTAGGTTCCAGACAGATGTGGTCTCTATGCTAATGAGGAACTTAGAGGCCCTGAGAGTGTTGCCTTCCCAGACATTCCTCCCTGAAAAAGGTATTTAATCTCAGGCCCACCCTGAGAAGTGGCGTATGGTTTTACACATCCATTTTCCACTGTGATAGTAACAAACTGCTTAGAACCATGGACTGCCTCTTTTCATCAAGATTCTCTATGAGGATCTCTATGAAGAAGGACTTAGCCTATAGAACCACAGCCTAGTCTCCTGTACACAGCCTCTGTATTCCCAGCCACAACTGCCACGAAGCCTGCTGACTATCAACACAAGGAGCATCTCTGCTGGGACTATCAGGAACACACACACACACACACACACACACACACACACACCACCCTGGGCTAGATCCAGCCCTTGGGTCCTCACTCTGTTTCTATGCCCTTCTGCGACTCCCAGCAGTGCCTGGGTGTCCAAGGGTCTAAGAAACCCACGTCCCTGTTCTCATCACTGCCCCAAGAACCTCCAAACCAGCTCCACTTTCCTGTATCTCAGACTAAACTTCCCCATGTCCATAGGAGTGTCTGGGCACTTCTCTACAGCCCACACCTTCCCTGGCAGCAACATGGGGTAAGCACAGTCAAACTCTCCATATCCTGCCTCCCCAACCCACTGTGCCCTGTGGTGGGGTGGATGAGGGACCCACAACCCTTCTATCTACCATGAAGGAGCTAAGATTTAATCCTGGTCCTCTAATGCTCTTAACTACATAGCAATCTCACAGGACCCTGTATTACATGAATTTGAAGGACAGATTCTGTCTTTTTAACTGCAGCTATAGACAGTCATTCTGGATACAGTATGCTGTGTGAGCAGGTTTTATTCTGCCACCTGAAAGAAAGTAGCTTTTTTTTCTCCTTAAAACTAGGACAGAAAGTAATTCCTGAATTTGTCTCTGAACATCTTTACATATCTGATGTGTCACAAGTGCTAGAGAACTGATAGAAATACATTTCTCTTCTTTTGTGCAATTATCAGTATGGGCAAACCTACTAGCACTGAATAAAAAGGTTTCCAATGATGACAGTTAATTATACCATAAACAAATGTCTCTCTGCCTCTGAGAAATAATCACTGGACTAGGTACCTAGTGGTTAAGTTATGAAGCATATTATAATGTCACTTCCAGCATTATCATCTACTATGATAAGTAGTAGACAAGTACTTATGCTAAGAAACTCAGTTGATCAACCACTTGAAGTAGAGGCATATTCTTCCCACATCCAACAAGCTACATTAAAAATATCTCAATTTCCTCATCCTTAAAGATATCTTCTCTATAAGTTGCTATTTACATCATACTCACATAAAATAAGATGCTGGTATTTTCTGAGGTTAAGAATTACTTTCGAACCTATGTAATCTACATACATTTTGCATTAATTATTTGGGTAACTATTTGGAGTATAATAATAATCATTTTGATGATAGTGAGTTGAAAATATTTTACTGATTTCTTTTATAAGCTTTAAATAAACCTTAATTGTTTTATAGTTTTAAAAGCACAGCTTTAGAGTGGGAGAAAAGAAAACTATCCTTCAGGCCTGTCACAGTGGCCAGAACCTTTAATCACATCACTTCTGAAGCAGGAAGACCAGAAAGAAGTTCAAAGTCATCCTTGACTAGCTAGTGAATTCAAGGCTATCCTTGGCTACATTAAATGTTCTCTCAAAGATTAACAACAACAAAAAAGAGAGATATAGGGACAGACAGGAGATTGGGCCAGAGGACAGAGACAATCTGCAGCTGGCCCGGAGCTCGAGGGAACCTCTAGGAAGGCTAGAGAGCCTCTAGAGTAGGCTCCCAGGAATCAATGTATGTGACCTTTGCTGAGATGCATAGCAGTGGGGATATGGAACTTGAAGAGGCCACTTCCTGTACCCAGTAGGACCTCCAGTGGAGGGATAAGGACACAAACCCACCCAAAAAACTTTCAACCCAAAATTCATCCTGTCTAAGAGAAATGCAATGACAAAGAGTAGACACTGAGGGAGAGGCCAAGCAATAACCTTGAGACCCATCCCAAGGACAAGCACCAATCTCTGACACTATTAATGATACTCTGTTCTGCTTGCAGGCAGGAACCTAGCATGCCTATTGTCATCTGAGAGGTTCCACAAAGCAGCTAACTGAAACAGATGCAGATACCCATACCAAACACTCAGCAGAGCTTAGGAACTCTCTTGAAAGAAGGATTAAAAACCCTGAAGGGGATAGGAACTCCACCAGAAGACCAACAGACTCAACTATCTTGGACCCTTGGGTGTTCTCAGAGACTGGGCCACCAGCCAAGAGCATACCTTGTCTGGATGGAAGACCCCAGCACATATATAGTAGATAGGCTGTTCATTCTCCATGTGGGTCCCCAAGAACTGCAGAAGGGGGGGGCTGTCCCTAAAACTGTTGCCTGTCTCTGGAATCTGTTCCCCAACAGGGCTGCCTTGTTCAGCCTCAGTGAGAGAGGATGGGCCTACGCCAGCAGAGACTTGATGCACCAGGGTGGTTGAATACACAGGGGAAGCCCATCCTCTCAGAGGAAGAGTGAAGGGGGATTGAGGGAGGGACTCTGGGAGGGGGAACCGAGAGGGGCACATCGATCTGGATGTAAAAAAAAAATACAAACAGAAGAAAAAATAAAAACAGATGAATCTTTTATAACTGTTTATTTTTACTTTGCTTGCTGTAAATTAAATGTGTCAGAATTCTGTTTCACTGAAGGGCTCCTTTCTCTAGAAATCAAAGACAGAAAACATTTATCTCTTCTTCTATTTACTCTCTTGGAATGGGTTCCATCTGGCTCAGAGCTTTTGTGAGACTGCATGTTCCAATAACTAAAGTATCTGATTTTATACAACCTTCACTCCTCCTTTGTTATCTGAAGGATATCATGACTGCTTCTGGAAATATGTCTCTGGCTTTTCTTGTCGGTACCTTAGCAAATAAATCATCTAATGCCTAACGTTTGTATTATGAAACTAACATTTCCCTTTTGGTCTGTCATTGCTCAATGTACTTCTTAATACCTTTTCATTAAAATATAAAAACCTCTATACACCTAATAACTAATAATAATACTATGTAATAATTAAGTTACCTCCCTACCTACACAACCTTATCTTCTGTGTATATGCCTCTCTGTCTCTGTCTCTCGGTCTGTCCCACTATCCCTCCTCTTTCATACCTTCAAAAGGAATTACAGAAACAGAAAAATTAAAGCCAAAACAAAAAGGAACAAAATAACAAGTATGGATAAATAGTGAATTCTGAAATAAAAATGTATAAATCTCTATATTTCAGTCAATACATTTTTCTAGCCAGAATGTCCTAGAACATGAAATGTCAGCTGTATATTATTATCTTGCCTAATTAAGTAATTAATTGATGTGTTAAAAACCACTAGCAACTACCCAGAGGAAGCAAAGTTCTACATAATAATTAAGTACCCAATTGACATCTTAAGTCACTAGGCACCACTTCATTTCTAGCAACATAAATGTATAGATTCAAAATATACTTAAATATCTAGACATTTTCCCTGTGTGCTGACTTTGATAGGATAAACAGATAATTTATACATATTTATATATACATATTTTTTCAACTGCATAATGAAAGGGATGTTTCCCTCCAAAAGGTCTTTTCCAACTATTTTTTCTAGCTAAACTAAAGTCACAGATAAATTTTAAAGGGGATGGCTTGAAGCTCTCAGGTGCAGTATGTAGTGAGTTTAACTACCTGATGCTCACTTTAGTTCACAGGGTCACCTGGGTTGCATACAGTTTCAGAATTCTGTTTCCCTCTGATACTTTGAACAAAATGTAAGTGCTGTGTTAACCACAGTGTTTTACCACACATAACAGATGTTTAGAATCACATAGCTCTAGAAAGAGGGAGCTGCCACCTGTTTGGTCGTTCAGCCTATAATGTGGCTAAGCAACATCTTCTTTGAGATGTTCAGAAGTAACACAATTGAACATTTTAATAGTAGCATATTCTCAGCATTGACTATGGTCAGATTGTTTAGAAAAAATATGTAATACTATAGCCACAGTTCTAAAACCTATCACAAGAGCTTTGTTTACACAGCCAAGAAATAGAAAATGCATGCTAATTAAACATAGGTAAAGCCCAGACTGGAAGGCATGTTTGGGAAGAAATAGATAGTAAGTGCTTATCTTATTATTCAATGCCTAATTGAATTCAAGGTTGGAAATCTTTCCAATGTTTTAATGGGCTAAATCTAGTAGCAATAGCATGAAATGTATATTTAGGTGACTTGAGGCAGGAAGAATGCAAGTTCAAAGCCAATCTAGAAAATTAATAAGATACTGTCTCAAAAATAATTCTTAGAGGGGTCTGAGAGGAGAGATCAGTGGAGAGCATTTGCTGAGCGTATGTGAGGCCTAAGATTCAATTCCAGGTGTTATTGGGGGCAGGGAGACAGACTCATAGAAACACATGTAGAGGACAGAAGGAAGGGAAGGAAGGAAAAGAAGGAAGGAAGAAAGGGAGGAAAGAAAGAAAGAAAAAGAAGAAAGAAAGAAGAAAGAAAGAAAGAAAGAAGAAAGAAAGAAAGAAAGAAAGAAAGAAAGAAAGAAGAAAGAAGGAAGGAAGGAAGGAAGGAAGGAAGGAAGGAAGGAAGGAAGGAAGGAAGAAAGAAAGAAAGAAAGAAAGAAAGAAAGAAAGAAAGAAAGAAAGAAAGAAAGAAAGAAAGAAAGAAAGAAAGAAAGAAAGAAAGAAAGATATAAAAGAAGTAAGGGGACTTTTAGAAGACTCAAAAGCAAATTTTGTTTACCACGCAAAGCTTCCCTATCTTGACATACATCATCTTTCAAGGGAAAACATCATTATACTCAGCCTCTTTGAGACAGGTAATCCATACATTAAATGAACTTCAGATATAGCCATCTCTTACTCTGTTCTAGATACTTCCCAAGGATCTTGTCCTCATTGTGTTGCATAAGCTATTTAACTCCATAGTAATGAATTTCTATAATCTCAGTCCCTGACACATCTCCCATCATAATTGGTATGTCAATTAGGTGGTTGTCATGTCCAATGACAAATCATAATTATCATCAGTAACTAAAGAAGTTATGATTAATAAGGTGATTCTAGAACACTGTCTTCCAGTTCTTGTCTCTAAGACAAACACCGCTGATATTTACTGAAGAAATACTATATGACAAAGTGTACATATTTTATCTTAAGCATTTTAGGCAGGTGTTCTCGGTCTCAATTTCTGGTATTAGAACACTGGGGTCTGAGAAAATAAATTACTTGTGGAACATCACAGGAAATAACTGGAAGATCTGGCATTTCCATTTCTCTGACTCCAGAGTGTTCCTATTCTTGGCCCTAAACACAACACCAGGAAGACTCCGCCTAACCATCCTTTGTTCTATTTTAGAAAATAACGATACACATTCAGTCCAAAAAAAAAAAAAACCTCTGTCAGCCCTGGTAGGACAAAGTCACAGCTACACCACTGTCACCAAATTGATTTAGAAAAACTTTATTTTTTCAACTGTACCTGCCTTCACCAGTAGGGGCTAGACTATAAGATTGCCCCCAACCCTCCGCCCTTGAAATCCTGTCTCTGTTTCTAGGTCAACCGTTCCTGATGAGCCTTCATATCTCCTCTGAGTGATGTATATATTCTCGTTAGCTGCATCCCCTCTGTGATAGGCCTCCAGAGAGTATGATTTATGCTTTGGTGCATGCTGCTGGCTGTCAGCTTGATTCACCCCAAATTGACAAGAACCTGCATCATTAGCACTGATACAATCCAAACCTTCTGCCACGGGGCTCCCACTGTCCCATGCTGTCCGTTCATCAGTATCTCCCATTTTCTGTCTCTGTTCTGTGAGTGTCTGGAACCTGCATTCACTCAGAGGGAGACTGTCCCCTTTCTGCCTCTGACTACTACCCAGTTTCCATCTGAACACATAAATATGTCTCTGAAGACAGTGACTTCAAAAAGGGAAATTTCATTTTAAATACTATACAATGTCTGAACGAAAGAAAATATGACAAAGTCCACTGAGAAATAAAACTTGTTGAATAAGTTCTCTTTTTTATTTACTTATGAGATCACAATACAATTACATTTCCCCTTCTTTTTCCTCACTCCAAACTCTATACTGTACCGTCTTGCTTTCCTTCAAATTCATGACCTCTTCATTTATTAATTGTTATTATATGTATATAGACGAGAAAAACACAAGGCCTAAATCACTTTTCTGGTGTTTTGATCTATTTGGTGCTTAAAATAAATAAATTCTAGAAAAATTACCAAATATAGCTGTTTCTTTGTGGCATTGCACACAACTTTGCTACTAATGATGTTAAAAAACAGCCCCTAACATAGACTGAATACTTGGACTTTTGTGTGTGTGTGTGTGTGTGTGTGTTCGTGTGTGTGTGTGTGTGTGTGTGTGTGTGTGTGTGTGTGTGTGTGTGTGTGTGATAAGAACTATTTCAATTTCTTTTTTGATTTTTTGGATTTTTTTTTGAGACAGGGTTTCTCTGTGTAGCCCTGGCTGTCCTGGAACTCACTCTATAGACCAGGCTGGCCTCAAACTCAGAAATCCACCTGCCTCTGCGTCCCAGAGTGCTGGGATTACAGGCATGTGCTACCACCACCCGACTCTGTTTCAACTTTTTTCATGATTCAGTTACTTTTTGTCCATACATGCAAATAAACATGAACTATACTGAAAAATATTATCAGATTTCTATATGAAAGCATGAAGCACAAAGCAGATAAGGAGTTAGTCCAAAGTGAGATAACCACTTACTAACTGAAGAACAGCAGTAGAGCCTATCACACTCCTATCCCAGGTTCACATCCGTCAACCTCTTGCACACACTCTTCCCAGCTTGGGAACCAGTGCATGTGCATAAACAGATTACCTATTATTTCTCTACTGAGGCCTCCAATTTACAAATACTAGCAGGAGCAGCATCCTGTAACTATATGCACAAATTTAATGTTGTTCTCACTATTTATTCTATTTAACAGTAAATATCTCAATTACAACCATCTACATGAGAGTGCTTTTATTCCTCCATATCTCCCAAATCTCTTCAGCTTTCCTGTATAAGTTTTTCCTTTTGACAAAGTACATTTCCATTCCTTTACTAAACTTAAAGTAATCGGCTATATATTAGGGAGTTGCCCTTAATACGGAATCTAAAACTAGAGTCATTTTGTCTAATATTTACTCAGAATAGAATATGTCCATGATTGAGCTATTTTCTAGCTATCGTTTTTATATCTTATTGTAAAAGCAGGATATGTTCTGGTCTTTACAGATGTGTATGTATGATTCAGTTAGAGAAACATAAGATTCAAGCCCTCATCTGTCTCCCTATTCCTAACTTTCCCAACACAAAGGAGAAGAAGAGTGGGTAAGGTTCTGAAAAGTGATGACAAAGAAGCAAGAGAGGGGACGATGGAAGGAAGTTTGGAAGATGGGAAATCTTTATAATCCAAAAGAAGACTGGGCATTGATGGTGACCCTCATTCATTAGTAGTACATGTCAGTATGAATTGAAATCACTGGCATCACCACCATGAAACAATGCACATTCCTAATTTCAGCCCCACATTCATTTCTTCACAACAGATAACTTTGCTCCCAGGGCTCCAATCATTCACAGCACTTTGGCTACAGAAACTTGGGAAGCAATCACACCGAACCATTCCAGATTTATTGCTCAAGTTCTTTTCCTAAAGAGAAAATAAAATGCTTCCATTTTTATTTAACATACCTTTGAACATATTTTTTTCAGAAATGATAAAAGAATTAGTATTTGCATAATAACTTCAATGGAACCAGTGTCAAGCCCATTTTTTTTCTGATCATCAGTGTTTTCCTGAACCAACCTTACCTAAGCCATTAAAACTATTCAAAACAAGACCTAAAATGACCTCGGCACCATGATGGCATCACCCACCCACTGAAGAAAGAGCTTCATTAAGACAACTCCAGGAGTATAAATAGCAATTCTGTTTTTAAAGCCCTTAATGGGAGGTAATTATACGACCTTCTGCATAAGCTCATTTCAGGACTCTAAAATGCCTTTCACACTGAAACTCAGCGAAAGCATCAGGGTTTTCCTTCTTTCTAGAAAATATATTAAAGGAAGAGTAGCCCTGGAAACAAACCTTTTAGTACTAATCAAAAAAAGTTGTTTTTAGAATGTTCAAAGTTTCCATGACTAAAGACAACTGGGAGCTTACTATGGTAAAATTGTTACTCAAATGCAGAGTTCTTGAAATCCTAGAATTTTATATAATGACAAGCCTGATCTTTCTCTCCTCCACACAGAAATAAGACTATTCATGTCATCAACACAAACGTACAGTACCCATTGCTTGTTCATCACATGATACAGAAACATTTTTACCATTATGTGTGATTAGGAAAGTGTTCAGATTTACTTGGTCAAATGGCATGAGTGTTCTTTTGTCCAGAGAGCATGTTAAGGACAATGTTTTAGAATATTGTGGTTAATAATCTTGATGGTGATTCAGACAGGTGGAAACATCTTAACTAAATAAGACTCTCCCCCCCCCCTCTCTCTCTCTCTCTCACACACACACACACACACACACACACCTACAGATTAAGCAGCCAAACCATGTCCCAAGTAAGATATTAAATATTAACTAATCTAAAGAATTGGAAAGGAAGATCTTAAAGGGGAGAATGCATTCATCATCATCATCATCATCATCATCACCACTACCACCATCATCCTGACTCTCTCTCTCTCTCTCTCTCTCTCTCTCTCTCTCTCTCACACACACACACACACACACACACACACACACACACACACACATACACATACACACAGATTAAGCAGCCAACACAGGTCCCAAGTAAGATATTAAATATTAACTAATCTAAAGAATTGAAAAGGAAGATCTTAAAGAGGAGAATGCATTCATCATCATCATCATCACCACCACCACCATCATCCAGAAACTTGTGGATAAACAGGAACAGAGATACCTGCACATGATTTGCATATTTTAAAAAAATATACAGCAAACCGGTAGCCAACATCAAACTAAATGGAGACAAACTTGAAGTAATCCCACTAAAATCAGGGACTAGACAAGGCTGCCCCCTCTCTCCATATCTTTTCAATATAGTTCTTGAAGTCCTAGCTAGAACAATTAGACAACATAAGGAGGTCAAAGGGATACAAATTGGAAAGGAAGAAGTCAAACTATCACTATTTGCAGATGATATGATAGTATATTTAAGTGACCCCCAAAAACTCTACTAAAGAACTCCTACAGCTGATAAACAATGTCAGCAAAGTGGCTGGCTACAAAATCAACTCAAGCAAATCAGTAGCCTTTATATACTCAAAGCATAAGCAGACTGAGAAAGAAATTAGGGAAATGACACCCTTCACAATAGCCACAAAAGTATAAAGTATCTTGGGGTGACTCTAACCAAACAAGTGAAAGACCTATATCACAAGAACTTCATATCTCTGAAGAAGGAAATCAAAGATCTCAGAAAATGGAAAAATTTTCCATGCTCATGGATTGGCAGGATTAATATAGTTAAAATGGCCATATTGCCAAAGGCAATATACAGATTCAGTACAATCCCCATCAAAATCCCAACCCAGTTCTTCATAGAGCTAGAAAGAGCAATGCTCAAATTCATCTGGAATAACAAAAAACCCAGGATAGCTAAAACTATTCTCAACAGTAAAAGAATTTCTGGGGGATTCATTATCCCAGACCTCAAACTTTACTACAGAGCAATAGTGATAAAAACTTCATGGTATTGATACAATGTCAGGCAAGCGGATCAACAGAATAGGATTGAAGACCCAGAAATGAACCCACACACCTATGATCACTTGATCTTTGACAAAGGAGCTGAAAGCATCCAGTGGAAAAAGATAGTCTTTTCAACAAATGATGCTGGTTCAATTGGAGGTCAGCATGCAGAAGAATGCGAATCGATCCATTCTTATCTCCTTGTACTAAGCTCAACTCCAAATGGATCAAGGACCGCCACATAAAACCTGACACACTAAAACTAATAGAAAAGAAACTGGGGAAGACCCTTGAGGACATGGGCACAGGGGAAAAGTTCCTGAATAGAACACCAATAGCTTATGCTCTAAGATCAAGAATTGACAAATGGGACCTCATAAAACTACAAAGTTTCTGTAAGGCAAAGGACACTGTCAAAAGGACAAAACATCAACCAACAGATTGGGAAAGGATCTTCACCAACCCTAAATCTGACAGAGGGCTAATATCTAATATATACAGAGAACTCAAGAAGGTAGAACCTAGAGAACCAAATAACCCCATTAAAAAGTGTGGTACCGAGCTAAACAAAGATTTTTCACATGAAGAACTTCAGAGAGCTGAGAAACACCTTAAGAAATTCAGCATCATTATTTATTAGGGAAATGCAAATCAAAACAACCCTGAGTTTCCTCTCACACCAGTCAGAATGGCTAAGGTCAAAAACTGAGGAGACAGCAGGTGCTGGCGAGGATGTGGAGAAAGAGGAACACTCTTCCACTGCTGGTGGGATTGTAAGATGGTGCAACCTTCATTCATTTTAAAAAATATATATAATAAGATAAAAACTATCACATCGATGATGGACAAGACAAACAGCAGAATGAAAAAATCCTAAGAAAAGGCACAAGAACCAGAGATCCATTTGTTTGCACACTCAGGAATCGTGCAAAAATACTGAACTGGAAGCCACAATACAAATGCTGAAGATCTGGTGGAGACTGGTGTAGTCCCTGTGCTTGCTGCCTCAGTCTCTGTGGCTTCATATGTGCCTTGCTCATGTGAATTTAGAGGGCTTTAATTTCCCAGTGTCCTCCATCCCCTCTGTCTCCTACACTCTTCTCACCTCCTCTTCTATGAGCTCTGAGAAGAAGGATTTGATGGAGACATCCCATTTAGAGATGAGTGCTCCTAGATACACTCACTATAGAAAGTTTGGCATTAGGTTTCTATATTTGTTCCCCATCCTCTACTAAAGTAATCTCCTCTGCTCATAGCTGAACAAGGCACTGACCTATGAGTTTAACAGAATGTTAGTATGAATCATTTTCTTAAGTCAGTATTTTCTTTTATTGGAGCAATATTATTTGGTTTTACCCTAGGTATCTGAGCTAAATATCATCAGGTTCTTGATCACCCAAGCAATTTCAGAAATGGATTTGAGCAGAGTACACTCCTGTAAAAAAAAAAAAAAAACTAAAGCAAAAAGGAAAAAGAAAAGGAGGAGAAAAGGAAAGGAAAAAAGAAAGAAAAAGGAAAGGAAAGGAAAGGAAAAAGAAAAGAAAAGAAAAGGAAAGGAAAGGAAAGGAAAGGAAAGGAAAGGAAAGGAAAGGAAAGGAAAGGAAAGAAAAGAAAACGGGTGAAGGCTCCAATAGGCACCAACTTGGCATCTCTATCTACAATGACTTATGTACGTGTTGTCTTCAGCAACAGGACATTACTTTCAGTTTAAGGCGAGCAACCTATCATTTTTGCAATAGCTTGAGTTGTCTGAGGACTCATATGGACCCATTTGGGGAAAAAAAAAACTCTTTTAGATATTACCCAATCTCATTGACAAGCGATGACCAGATCGGACTCTCTCCCTATTATTTGGTGATTTAATATAGACTGCCTTCACATATGTATATATTTTAAGAAATAAACTGTATTAGGCTTAGGTATTAAACTTCAAATGCCCCTTCGTTTTAGCTGTCAGTGTCTGTATACCTCCAGCCTCCTCGTTAACCTCTTCATTCCAACTTAATCTTCTCATCCCACCCCCACTATCTACTCATAGCTATCTATATTATGTTCCTTCCCTAACAAAATCTGTTTTCTCTTTAGTCCATATACCTACAACTTTGTCCCTTATACCTATCCTCTATGGTTATATAGATAATAGCCTGGTTATCATTGACTTCAGAGCTAATACTCACATATAAGTGAATCTATACCATATTTGTCTTTCTGAGTCTGTAATATATGACTTGAATATTTTCTTCTAGTGCCATCAATTTGCCTGTAAATTTTAACAACCAAATAAGACTCCATTATATAAATGTACAATATTTTCTGTATCCATTCTTTTGTTGACTGAAATCTAAATTATTTCCAATTTCTTGTTGTTATAAATAGAGCAGCAATGAAGATGGAGGGGAAATTAGCTTTATGATAGTTTAAAATATCTTTTGAGTATATACCCAAGAGTAGCACAGTTGGATTTTGATGTGAATCAATTCTCATCTTCTTGAAGAAGCACCACACTGATTTCCATAGTGGCTGTAGGAGTTATTAATCCCACTGGCAATGTTCATCATATTCCACATCCTTGAAGGAATACCTGTCATCTATTTTGATGATCTTAGCCATTCTGACAGGTGGAAGATGAAATCTCAAAGTGGTTTTGATTCACATTTTACTGAGGGATAATGCTGTGTAATGTTTAGTGTTTCTCATAGTTTTGAACTTCCTCAATTAAGAAATTATCCAAATTATGATGTCCTTTTCCATGCAGAAGTTTCTCAGTTTCATGATGTCCCATTTGTGAATTGCTGATCATAGTATCTGTGTTCCCAGTGTTTAGAAAGTCTTGTCCTATGCCAATGATTTCAAGACTCCTCACTTTCTCTTCTATGTGGTTCAGTGTATCTACTTTTATGTTGAGATCTTTCATCCATTTGGAGTTGACTTCTGTGCAAAGTGATAAGCATAGATTTGTTTAGATTCATCTAATGGCCTATTTTTATTTAAACTATTGGTTTTGGTTAAAATATTTATTAAGGAATGATAGCAAATTTCAATAGTGAAATGTAAATTTGGAAAAGTAAACTGACCTGAAGAAAATCTATCAGATTTGAATAAAAACACTGACTTTTGGGTCACCAAAAATCACTATAATTATAAAGAGAGAGAGGAATAGGAAGTTAGGGGAAGAAAGAAAGACAGTCAAAACCTGAAAGAGGTTCACCTCAGAAATTGAACATCCTGATCAAACAGCAGAGAACTAGGAAATTACACTGGCCTATAGCACTGGGAATCACTGCTCATCTTTAGGAGAGCAAACACAATGTTTGTTCTTAATACAAAAGGTTGTTAAGTCCTTAACAACTGAATATTAGCCTCTGGATCAGCAAGATGGTAGCAAGATATCAAAATAGGATTTTCTAGCTATTTGTGCAAGAATATATCTTTACAGGGACTAAGAAAAGCAAGGCAAGATAATAAACAAGAAAAGAGGGACTGAAAAGAATGGCAAAGGCACGTTCATATCATTCACACCACCTTCACCACCTACCCAGGTAGCACCATATGAAAAGGGAAAGTATTTGCTTGGGTAAAGGAGGGAAAAGTCAGCATCAGATTTTGCTACTCCTGCATTACATGCTCTTCCCAAGTAAAACCAAGTACTGGGCATTAAATGACAGCTGACATTCTTTCTATGCCAATACTTTTGTCCTGGGAGGATTATAGCTTCATATCCTCCTTTCCATAAACCCAATTATCAGACCCACAAAGGGATACCAGAATGGAGCTTTGAAAAGATAATTCCTAAGTACCAGGTTCACCAACCTGCTGACTCCATCTGTATCAACATTCTAGCAAGTCCACTGGTGGCTTCACTCAGATGGCCTACTTGGAATCCCACGGTAGATAGGAAATGAAAGGCTTTTCTGAATGAAGACATTCTATAAATACTTTAATAATCATGTGTATTTTCAAAATAATGAATATAAAGGCAAAATAAGAAACAACAACAGAAAGGAAATAACAAATTCTCACCGCTGAAGCCAATCTCAGAGAAGCTGAGAGTACAGAGGTATACAAACTGTTTGACAACTCAAAGTAACTTTAAGAAACCTCAAAACTTCAAACATACAGAAGTGATTTAATGTACTTATAAAATATCAACCAAGAAATATTAGGAGTGTGAGGGAGATTGAAGCCATAAATTTGTTTCAAACTATGAATCATACAAAACAATGAATGAATTGAAATTCTGAAGAAGTGATATTAAAACTGATCAAAAAAGAAGAAGGAATGGAAGATAACTATTAAAGACATTCTGTGTTCAATCCAAAGAGCCCTTCCTACAAGAAAAAGAACAGGAAACTTTCTAAAGACTGGTACATGTCTACCTACCATGTGGCCATGTAACAGTCTTTAAAGTACCTATAAAATACCTATAAAGAACAATTTGGAAGAAGGGCATATTTCAGCTCACAGTTCCTTAGGGATTGTGCCATGGTTTATAAGCCTTACTGTCATGAACTTGTGGCAAGACAGAGAACCATGGTGAAGCAAGGGAACAGGGCCAGAGTGGCATCACTCAGGTTAGACCAAGAGTAGAGAGAGAAGAAATGAGAGGGCCAATGTGGCATAAAAATTTTGAGATCTTTATTGTGGGAACAAGGTTATCAGTTTTTTAAAAATATTTTAAAATGTTTAAAAACACTGGACTATATTTTAGGTAAGCTTCATCGTAACCATACAGAAAAAGAAAAAGAAAAGGGGGAAAACCCAATAGAACACTGGTTCTCAACTTTTGGATAGCAGTCCGTTTGAGAATTAAATGTCCCTGTCATTCTTCCCAGAGAAGGATAAAGAAACAACAGATTTACAAAGATCCCTGGAAACATTACCAAACTGGCCATCCTAAGTTCTTACCTATTAGCAATTACCTGGGAAAAAAGTTGATTAAATTATCCAATTGCAAGACTTAGAGTGCTTCAATGGATTTCAATAAAGAAGATCCAACTATGTACTTCCTTTAAGAGACTCAATTAACTTTTATAGACATCCACAGAGTAGTGGTGAATGGAAGGAGTTGGAAAAAAATATTCCATGCAAATGAGAATTAAAAGGGAGTAACTGCTTATACTTATAATGATGAAATAAGCACTAAGGCAAAAGCTACTGAATAAACAAAGATATCTTACATAATGATAAAGCGCTCGTTCAGTAAGAGGACATGACAACAGCGTAAACATCTACACCTAATACTATAGCACCTAAATTCATTAATAAAGAAAATTTTAGTGTCAAAATAGATAGTGATGGGCTTTAGTGTAATAGGAGTAGAGACTTCAGTGAGCATGACAATTTCTACAATCATCAAATCATCCATACAGAAAATATAAGATACATAAGAAAACAAAAATGCATCTTCCTTAAGCCAGAATGTATGCCAATGAACCCACTAATATCAAGAGAGCCTTCATCCAACTGTAATCGGATACAGCTTCTTGTGAAAGGTACAGGAACAATCAAGTAGATCTTAAGCACAAAAACGAGTCTTGAATTTAAAATATATCCAATCATATTGAATATTTTTCTCAGCACACAGTATGAAAACAAACATCAACAAAAAGACAAATGTTGTTAAGTTCATAAATATTGGAAACTAAGCAAGATACTTATAAATAACCAGTATATAAAAGAAGAAATTAGAAGAGCAATTTAAATTATCTGGATCCAAATGAAAATGGATACTAAATATATTGGAGCTTACAAAATAATTTTAAGAAAAATCTGAACTTAAAAAAAAAAAAACACTTAGCTCAGTGCAAGGAGAGGGATACGATGATAAAGATACAAAGAAAAGTAGATGAAATAGAGACAAGAGTAGCAAAGATTGTGAAAACCAAGCCTTGACATTGGCAACTTTAATAAAAGGCTGAAACAAATAGTACTGAAATAAAATCAGAAATGAAAAACACAGTACTAGTAATGCAATATTTACATAAAGGACCTTAAGATACTACAAGTTCAAGGCATGTGCAATACATAAATGCTGAACATATGAAACCCTTCATGACTGAAGCACAAACAAGGAAAAGATCTAAATGGATGATATGCAAGATTAGGTTAGCATAAAGTATCTCCTGTCATGGAGCAATCCAGTATATAGAGGATTCACAGCCGAATTGTGACATTTTTTTTGAGGGGCATGAGGACACTTTCAAACTGAGAGGGGGAAAAATCCAAATCTATGTTATGAAGTTTGAAACTACAGGATAATACTTTTGATGAAGGTGGAAGTAAAAATAATACAAAAGAGAGTAGCAAATCAAATTTTATTAAAATTATAATATTTTATTATATCAAAAGGATTCTCTATATTAAATGATTTTTAATCATGATCAAATGGGATTTTTCTCAAAGAGGCAATAATGGCTCAAAGTATGAAAACCTGTTAATTTGTATTAAGAAAACACACTACTCCACTGCTGGTGGGATTGCAAACTGGTACAACCGCTCTGGAAATCAGTCTGGCGGTTCCTCAGAAAACTGGTCATGATACTACTGGAGAAACCAGCTATACCACTCCTGGGCATATACCCAGAGGATTCCCTGGCATGCAATAATGGCACATGCTCCACTATGTTCATGGCAGCCCTATTTATAATAGCCAGAAGCTGTAAAGAACGCAGATATCCCTCAACGGAGGAATGGATACAGAAAATGTGGTATATTTACACTATGGAATACTACTCAGCTATTTTTTTTTGAATTTTTTTTATTTGATATATTTTTTATTTACATTTCAAATGACTACTCAGCTATTAAAAGCAATGAATTCATGAAATTCTTAGGCAAGTGGATGGAACTGGAGAATGACATCCTGAGTGAGGTGACCCAATCACAAAAGAACACACATGGTATGCACTCACTGATAAGTGGATATTAGCCCAGAAACTCTGAATACCCAAGAAACAATTCACATATAAAATGATGCCCAAGAATTAGGAAGGAAAGGCCCCTGGTTCTGGAAAGTCTCAGTGCTTCAGTGTAGGGCAATAGCAAGATAGGGAAACAGGAAGGGGCTGATTGGGGAACAGGGGGAGGGAAGAGGGCTTACGGGACTTTCGGGGAGGGGGAATCCAAGAAAGGGACTATCATTTGAAATGTAAATAAAGAATATATCAAATTAAAAAAAAAGAACCCTAGGTGCATTAGCAGCCTCCCAATAAACCCCCTTCTGTGGGCTAAGACAATTGCTGAAGACATTTCTGTCTTCCAATTTGAGTATTTAGATGTTTGATGGATGGGATCATATATTAGATTCCTCTGTGGCCAATTTTTTTGGCCCTGGCATGATGGTTCTAAGTCTTGCCCATGCTGCAGCATGCATCGGAACTATGTTCACTTGTAATGCTGAGTAATCTGCCACTGCCTCTATTTGTTTATTCATGGATGGATGTGCATTGGGCTTTATCTATTTTTGGAGGTCTTATTAATATTGTATTCTCAATATTGAAGGTTTTCACACTTTGTTTCTTTTATATTTATATCTTTATATTTATGTTTCTTGTTTATTTGTTACTTTACCTTTCTCTTTCTCTGTGTCACTGTCTGTCTACATGTCTATAGATATCTAGAAATTTCTCCACTACATTTAACATAGTAAATATATTAAACATTGTGGAAACTGCCAGAGTGACTGTATTGTATTAAGTTTCGACATCAGATGAATAAAGAACAAACTGTCAAAGAAAAAAGAAAACAAGAAAACAAAAATATATGCTCATTTCAGATGTGGAAAATGAATTCCAAAATTATTAAGATCCTTCTATGATAAACATTCACAGAAAATTAGATACTCAAAGAATAAACAACACCAAAAGACGTATGTAACAGGCCCACACCTAACACCACACTGATTGGTAAAACAGGGAAAGTTTTATTTAGGATTATGCAATAGACTACTATTCCCATATCCCTTCCTTGAACCACAGGAAGTCTTAGATGAATAATAAGAATGAAAAGGTAAGAAGAACTTCTGAGTAAAAATAGAAAAGAAGAGAAATTGAAATAAAGAACTAGTCTTATTCAAATAAATTCAGTGCTATTCAAAGTAATATGCATATTCAGTTCAGTCCTGGCCTAAGGTATTCTTCAGGGAAATAAAAAAATCTTTTTTCATTTCATTGAAAAAATATGTTGAGACATTGCATTATGATCCACCACTCTCTGTCTCTCTGTCTCTATACCCCTGTCTCTCTGTTACTGTATTTCTCTGTCTCTCCCTGTGTCTGCCTTTACCTTTCTCTTACTTTTTGTCTGTCTGTCTACATGTCTATCTATCTATCTATCTATCTATCTATCTATCTATCTATCTATCTGTCTGTCTGTCTGTCTTAGTCAGGGTTTCTATTCCTGTACAGACATCATGACTAAGAAGAACGTTGGGGAGGAAAGGGTTTATTCAGATTACACTTCTGCATTGCTGTTCATCTAAAAAGGAAGTCGGGACTTGAAATCAAGCAAGTTAGGAAGCAGGAGCTGATGCAGAGGCCATGGAGAGATGTTCCTTATTAGCTTGCTTCCTATGGCTTACTCAGCCTGCTCTCTTATAGAACCAAAGAATACCAGCCCAGGGATGGCACCACCCACAATGTGCCCTCCCACCTTGATCACTAATTGAGAAAATGCCCCACAGCTGGATCTCATGGAGGCACTTCCCCAACTGAAGCTCCTTTCTCTGTGATAACTCCAGCCTGTGTCAAGTTGACACACAAAACCAGCCAGTACACTATCTATCTATCTATCCATCCATCCATCCATCCATCCATCCATCCATCCATCTACCTACCTTTTTATCAATTTCACAAATGAAGGCAAACAACAATAACAAAACCAAAACAAACTACTAAATTTAATTTCTTACCTGATGACTATGACAAGCCTTGCTTCTGGATTGGACTTTGTTCACTTATATAACTAACAAGGAATTGATATCATGCAGACTAGTTATATGTACCTACAAGGTAGTAGGAATCAAACTTGGAAACTAAGACAAGGAGATGGAATAATTTCTCTTAGGACAGTGGTTCTCAAATCTCCTAATGCTGGGACCCTTCAATACAGTTCCTCATGTAGTGGTGACCTCTTCCAACCATAAAACTATTTTCATTGCTACATCATAACTATAATTTTTCTGTTTTATATTGGAAGAAATTTTATCTCAACTTGGCTACTTCCATATATTTTGGATACTTAGAAGAAATTGAACCAAGGCCATCAATTATATTTACAGTTATTTTTTTCCTATTTTGCATTGCATTTAAATACCCCTTATTTATTATTGCTTGAAGCAGTTGTTGTATACAATTAGATTAATTTTTTATAATAATTCTAGATATGATGGGACAGGCTGTTGTTTAAGATATGTAGATAAGAGGTGAGTAGTACTTTGATGTTGGCTTCACTGGGGGTGAAGCTGGAACCCAATATCAATTGATATTCCTCATCAACTTTGTGTTATCTGCCACAGCTTTAGAGTGACTTATAGTTTCAAATATTTGAAAGAAAAAGCAACTGACAAAATGCTCAGAGGTTTGAAAATGAAGATATCTCAACTTTCTACTTCCATGACTGCTTATTATCCCTGTGTGACTTTCAGAGGAAGCAATCAGTATTGCCCTTCCCTATGCCAGTGAGCACTTCTTAATCAAAAAGGATTTCCAAGCAAAAGATCATTCCATCTAAGGATATGTATAATGGTGTCAGTCGTGTTTATTATTAAATTTGAAAATCATATATAAATTATGTCCTTTGATTTTCAAGTAATATCTGCATTTCTCATTATAAAATTAACTATTTTTAATCTGAAAAGTTTAGATAAGGAAAGCTAGAAATTAAATGTTTAATCTTCCACACTAACCTTCAAATTGGTGCCTATTATGCACTTAATATATGTATTTGCCTACTTCCAAACTTATTATTGGAAGAAGGATTTGAATCATTCCTTTCTGTACAGGACTGTTGCAATCAAACACAAATATTATACAGTTATTCTCATGTTGAGAAAAATATCCTTCGGTTGTTATCATTGAAGAGGATTTCTGTTCCACTGAATGGCTTCACGGTTGTCCAATTGGATTCAAATTTGCATTTCTTGTTCTTCAGATAGCTCCTCCCAAATGAGATGCATTTTACAAGAAAGTCTTACCAAATCACAAAATCTCAGCGCATTAGGCACTGCCATTTTAAAGCTGCATAACCATTTTTAAGATAAGTAAATATAGGAAAGTCTGTCCCGGATTTTTAGGAGTAGTTGTGCTAATTACAAACACTCTACAGTGATACTTTGTATGTGTTTTCAGTGATTTTGTTGACAGGTTTATATGCAAGCAGATTTTAAATTCCTTTACCACCTTTGACTCTATGTTGCTCAGACTGTTAGCTGAGTTTCATGTCTCACTTTATTTATCTGCAAAATCATAAGAATAAGAACAAAAGGATAGGGTAATTTTGTTTATTATTAAAAATGAGATAATAGATATAGAATTTTCACAGTGTAAGTATATACAAAGATTCAATATGTGTTTTATAATTATATTAGCAAATTAAGTAAACATAAATTTATATGGAGAAACAAAACCTGTTAATAAAATTAATTCTATTCAGGATTATTTTACCCCTATGTTTTGCAAACATCCCATACATAGCCTGCGTCATCATTTCTGTCCTCATTATAAGATATATCAAAAGCTTATCTGTAAAATCCCTGATGCACCCCCTGCCATTCATCACAAGTTCTGAGAGAACTGACTTGACTGTGTTGCAGTCTCCACCTGTATGCAAGCAATAACAGTGCTAGGCTGACAAGATAACTCATTATATTTCTGAAGTTGCATTCATGCACTGCTTTTAAAGGCTATCTCCTTCTGGTAACACATAACACAGACAATCCAAACTGATCCTGCGTACTGTGATCATTTAAAGTTTTCAAAATAAAATGTTTCTTGGGTCTAGAAAGCCTGTTTAAAGTATTTTTTCTCCACTTAGTTCTGATCAGGTAACACTTCAGGAAACTCTCATTTCAACTATACTAATTAGCTTTTAATACTTCTGCTGTTCTCCTAAAAGCCTCCAATGGAGAAAACTCTACATACACAAGGAAGTAAGGAAGTACCTGAAATTTACCTTCAACTCATGGAAAAACTGCATTTGCTAGTATAGAAACCTTAAAATTTCACAACTTAACTGAAGGGAATTTTTTTCTTTTGCAAGCTTCCCTTTATTACTCTCCTACAAGTCACAGCACATAAGTATTAGGAATAAAAAACACATAGACACACACACATACACACACACACACACATGCACACACACACATACACATATATATATATATATTAATTTTAGGCAAATATAAAATAATATGACTGCTTTGTTAACAAGTTTTGTGTTATTTATCTTTACATACCTCCTTCTCATTCTGTATTGATGTCCTTTCTTCTTCTCAGATAAGAGTATCCTTCCTATTATTCCACTTTCTACTTCATATTATCTGTATCACCTATTCACATTACTTTGAAATAACTACTAAAAATAAATCTACCTTATAACACAGCCTACTATTCCTAGAAAAGATTATACTGAATGTGGTAACACAGACCTAGAATTACATATAGTGCATGTAAATTCTCAGATGTGAGCATACAGTATAGGGTCACTAGAGAAGCAAGGATAGTATTAAGGGTCTCTCTCTCTCTCTCTCTCTCTCTCTCTCTCTCTGTGTGTGTGTGTGTGTGTGTGTGTGTGTGTGTGTGTGTGTGTGTCGGGGCATTAAACCACTTGAGCTGACAATATTCCCCACAAGAAACATAGACAAAAAAGAAATCTAGGACCAGCCAAGAGAGAGCTTCCTTTTTAATAGTTAATCATGATAGACCAAATGACTCCCAAAACAGTGTAGATCATACATATATTTCTTTTCTTTTCTTTTCTTTTCTTTTCTTTTCTTTTCTTTTCTTTTCTTTTCTTTTCTTTCTTTTCTTTTCTTTTCTTTTGAATTTTTATTAGATATTTTCTTTATTTACATTTGAAATGTTATCCCTGTTCTAGGTTTCCCCTCCAAAGACCTCCTATCTCATCCCCCTTCCCTTGCTCACCAACCCACCCACTCCCACTTCCAAGTCCTGAAATTCCCCTGTACTGAGGCATCAAGCCTTCACAGGACCAAGGGCCTCTCCTCCCATTGATGCCTGACAAGACCATCCTCTACTATATATGTGGATGGAGCAATTGGTCCCTCTGTGTACTGCTTGGGTGGTGGTTTAGTCCCTCAGAGCTCTGGGGCATCTGGTTGGTTGATATCGTTGTTCTTCCTATGGAGCTCTGGGGCTTAGTTGATTGATATTGTTTTTCCTCCTATGGGTTGCAAACCTCTTCAGCTCCTTCAGTCCTTTCTCTAACTCCTCCATTGGAGATCCTGCACTCTTTCCAAAGGTTGACTGTGAGCATTCACCTCTGTGTTTGTCAGGTTCTGGGAAAGCCTATTGTCTATAGTGAGACAGCTATATCAGGATTCTGTCAGTAAACACTTATTGGCATCCACAATAGTGTCTGCATTTGGTTACAGGGATGGAGTCCCAGGTGGGGCAGTCTTTGGATGGTAGTTCTTTCAGTCTCTGTTTCTTTGTATTTCTTCCCATGGGTGTTTTTGCTCTCCCTTCTAAGAAGACTGAATTATCCACATATTTGTCTTTCTTCTTGAGCTTCATTTTGTCTGTGAATTGCATTTTGTGTATTCATAGCTTTTGGACTAATATCCACTTCTCAGTGAGTGCATATCATGTGTGTTCCTTTGTGACTGGGTTACCTCACTCAGGATGAAATTTTCTAGTTCTATCCATTTGTCTAAGAATTTCATGAAGTCACTGTCTTTAATGGTTGAGTAGTACTCCATTGTGTAAATGCACTATATTTTCTGTATCCATTCCTCTGTTGAAGGACATCTGGGTTCTTTACAGCTTCAGGATATTATAAATAAGGCTGCTATGAACGTAGTGGAGCATGTGTCCTGGTTGGAGCATCTTTTACATATATGCCAAGGAGTGGTATAGCTGAATCTTCAAGTAATACTATGTCCAATTTTCTGAGGAACTGCCAGACTGATTTCCAGAGTGGTTGTACCAGTTTGCTAGCAATGTAGGAGAGTTCCTCTTTCTCTACATTCTCACCAGCAACTGCTGTCACCTCAGTTGTTCATCTTAGCCACTCTGACCAGTGTGAGGTAGAATCTCAGAGTTGTTTTGATTGCATTTCCCTGATGACTAAAGGTGTTGAAGCTTTCTTTAGGTGCCTGGAAGTCAGCATGTAGAAGAATGAAAATAGGGTCATTATTATCTCCTTGTTCAAAGCTCAAGTCCAAGTGGATCAAGGATCTACATATAAAACCAGATGCACTGAAACTAATAGAATAGAAAGTAGGGAAGAGCCTCAAACACATGGGCACAGAGGACAATTTCCAGAACAGAACACTGGTGCCTTATGCTCTAAGATCAAGAATTGACAAATGGAACCTCAAAAAATTGCAAAGCTTCTGTTAGGCAAAGGACACTGTCAATAGAACAAAAGGGCAACCAACAGATTGGGAAAAGATCTTTACCAATCCGACATGCAATAGAGGGCTAATATCCAAAATAAACAAAGAACTCAAGAAGTTAGACTCCAGAGAAACAAATAACCCTATTAAAAATGGGATAGAGAGCTAAACAAAGATTTCTCAACTGAGGAATACTGAATGGCTGAGATGCACCTAAAGAAATCTTTAGCACAAATGTATTTCTTTAGTTGTCCCTCATGGTTTGATGATGGGCCCCTATTGTTGAAGGCACCACACAGATAAGACATAGAAATCCATTGATTTGAGTTGTATCTGACATGAAAGCCTCTTTCCTATAATCTACCTTGCATGGATCAAAAAAATGCTATGCAAGCTGCTAAAAGAGGCAGGTGATTGAACAGTCCTATCCAGCAGCAATACCTGTGAATCAAAACAGTGACCACATGACAAGATATACATAAAGATGCAGTGTCACTCAGATGTCAGTGGGAACCAACAGCTGTCTCATTAATCATAAGGTCCACTCAATACATGTGAAAGTGTGCCTAGTACTAAAAATTTTGACAGTTTGTTAGGGTAAGTGAGGTCAAAAACCTTAGAAAATAATCTATTACCTCAATTTGTCAGACCAGAATAATTCCTTAGGGCATTCTAAATCTTATCTTTACATCTTTATCACCTCTCATCAAAGAAGTTTCTCTTTATGACAAGTGGAGAGCATAATTAACCCCATACCTGGACACAGTGCAGAAATCAACAGCTCCTGGGGGTCCCAGGTGCACTGAATACATGGACACCACAACTCCTATACCAGTGGCTCAGTAAACACAATGCAATAGGAACCCAAAAATTAAGAAACAGAATTCCAGAAACCCTTCTATAAAACAGTCTTTCCTAGAAATGGCTGCATAAGCAAGTCTAAAATAATTTTAATGTCCATTTACATGTTTATATAAAAGAATTGTACTTTCAAATGGCTCTACCCCTAGACAAAGAATTACAGAAAACTAATGAATCTTAGAAAAAAATAAAATTACCCTTTCCTAAGAATGAACCCTTATTCACTGTCCAATGTGGAGTGTTTGGCCCTGAAACTATATATAACACAAAAATCAAAATACTCAGTAACTGGTATTTACATGTATTTGCTTTTATGTAATTATTATTGCTATATATTTAATAGTGATAAAACTTTAAAAGATTATCAACTTGAGGGAGGGGTTCAAGGATAGGTAGCTGGGAAGGGATGGAGAGGGAAAAGGGAGAAAGGAGAATAATATGGTTGTGTTCAATTAAAGACATGTATTAATAAAGAATCTGAAGCAAACAGTGCCTGTTACAATTCATCCTGACTTTCTAGATTATTCCAAGCAGTCTAGTTTCCTCCAGGATACTCTCACACAATCTGAATTTTTCTCTTATCGCACTGTCATATATCATTAATTTGTATTACTGTATTTTTACATGTGTGACCTGAACTATTTATATGAGGTCATCAATACATGAGAACACATGGAAAACACATGTAGAAAGTGTAATCCATTATATTGTGTAATATAATGGATTTTTTAGTGAGGGCAATAGTTATTAATAAGCAGACTCATCAGACCAACATCTTTAATGACTTTAAATCTCATTTGATGGTATAAAGTACAACTAAGTGGCAAAATTATATGAAAAGTTTTCCTTTAAAATATTTGAGTGTAGCCGTGATTAATATACATCTCTTTTCAGTAAATCATGAGTTTATTGACATGACTTACGAAGATAATCTATTATATCCTTGATCAGTTCATCATTAGATATTAGCTTATCTTGGTGTCTCACAGTATGTATCATATATTTAACTGTAGTTACAATATATTCTAAAATAAATTAATTTAAAGTCAAAAATATTTTCTTAACTATTATTGTATACTTAATGAAAAGTCATTCTTTAATTAAATAAAGTGCACTTGATATCAATTATGCACTGTAGTAAAGACTAAAATAAAAAATTAGTAAAACGTAGCAATAGAAACTCATTCAGGACGATGATAACTGAGCACAGAGGCATTATAGCTGATTTTCTTTAAAGTTTCAAGGGAGCATATAAGGTCATGTCTACCTGAAGTAACTACATTTCTGTAGTCATCAAATATTAGCTTGAACATAAGTAGAAAGTGTGAAATTAATTTTGAATTATTGCATCTCAATTTGTTTTTACAACATCCTTATTGTGGTCATTCAAACAAAGAAACTTTTGATAAATGTAATTTGTGATAACAGATATACTTTATCACACCTGTTACTAAAGTACGGATTATCATTGATCTTCTTCTGCCAATTTTCATTTCAGTGGACATACCCAATGCCCATCCCAACTTCCTGCCCATTTTTTCCTGTCATGTATTTTTTGTACATAACGTTACAATCTTACTCATGATTATCTCTCTATTTTTGTCTTTGGATTTTTTTTTTTATGTTCAGAATTACAAATGGAATATTTCATTGTTTCCTAAACTAATTGTTGCGTCAGGAGAACACTATAGATGAAATAAGTGAACCAAAACTTTTGCCCTTAAATAGCTAAGACTGTATTTTGAAGTAGCTTGGAAAGCATCCTGTGCTTAAAAGTATAATGAACAGTTGTTGAATCAAAGAACAAGCAACTGGGGGAACGCCTATCTCACTCTACCACACACAGCTGGAATGCAGAACTATATCCATGGCAACACAGAAAGAAAGCAGTGATGACCATAGGAGGAAGCAAGGATTAATTCAAGCACTGCCTCTATTGCTCACAATTAATTTGATAACGACCTAATATCTTGAGTCTCTTTCCTCATTTTCAGAGGAACGATGATAGAACATTTAAAGTGAAATAAGATAAGTGAAAGTTTATTCAATGTCCAGCATATATCAATATTCAAATGCACATACTTGATAGAAATTACCAAAACATTCTAAAGATATCACTGAAGACCCACTTTGTGTCTTTGTAACACAAAGATAATAAATACATACTACTTATTAGTCAACCCTGTTTCTTCTATTATCAAAATTAAACTAAGTGTCTGCCTTCCCTACCTTCCTGCAGGTACACCCACTTTATATAAAAAACTATGGTGTGAATCTAAACAGAAGACAATGGTATCAAAATTATTTATTTAAATCAAGATCATTCCACTTAGTTCACAAATAATTTGCTAATTACTAGAAACACTGCATGCCGTGCCCTTATGACTTTACATCATTGAAAACAGCCATGAAGAAAAACACCTGCAAAATAAAATATTGTTTAGAATCTAGCATGCAAAGTATGTTTGCAATCCTCATAGGATCTAGAAATGATATCGGAGAAACAAACATTTGAAAGGAACCTAAAAATACATATTTGAAAGGTTTAAAGAAATGGCTCGTTGCTTAAGAGCACATGATACTCTTGTGTAAAACCTAAAGTCAGCTCCCAGTGCCCACTTCAGGCAGCTCACAACCACCTGTAACACAAAGCACAGGACATCTGAAACAGTCTTCTGGCTTCTGAGGCATCTGCATTCATGTGCACATACCCACAGAGAGACATCCATGCATACAGATGATCAAAAACAAAAGCAAGTCTCTTTTAAAACTTCATGGGCAATGTGAAGAAAATGAGAAAAAAATTATAAGCAGAGTGCGAGTGAGTGAGAGTTCTCTGAGCAATTGTCCCTGTACTTCTTTTGAGCTGCTTGCTCTCTCTGTTTAGGGATATTTCAACAAAAAGATGGTGATATATGAAAAAAAGCCCCCATCATTTTCACAGATCAGTTACCACTACTATCTTTCTATATTTAGAAATATTTCATATTCTTGGGAAAAAAGACAGAGTAGGGAATCTTGACGTCTGAAAAAGCTGAATTTCTGTAATTTTATGATAATCTGCCTAAGTAGTAATGGTTCTTTAACCTGTGCTTGTAAATAGACACCTTTACATTAACTCCTTGGATTGTTTGGTCTTCTCATCCTTCCAATACACACACACACACACACACACACACACACACCACACCTCAGTCAGGAACATCCAGAAGGAGAGGTAGTGGTATGAATATGCTTAGCCCAGGGAGTGGCACTATTAGGAGGTGTGGCCTTGTTGGAAGAAGTATGTCACTGTGGAGATTGACTGTGAATGAGACCCTCCTCCTAGCTGCCTGGAAGACAGGCTTCTCCTGGTGACCTTTGTAACAAAATGTAGAAATTACAGTTCCTTCTCCATCATCATATCTGACTGGACATTGCCATGCTTCCTGCCTTGATAATACTAAACTCAACCTCTTAATCTGTAAGCCAGATCCAAAAGAGTTGCCTTGGTCATGGTGTCCATTTATAGCAATGGGAACCCTAAGACAGGAGGTATATTTGGAAGTACCACATAGAAATGCTGAAATCATAATTATATTTGAGTTTCTTTTTACAAAGTAAATCAGTGTTCAATTTCTTATTACTTCTCTTATTTTTGAGATTATAATATAATTACATCATTTCCCCTTCACTTTCCTTCCTTCAAACTCTTTCATATGCTTTTTTTGTTCTTTTTCAAATTCATGGATTTTTGCATTACTTTTCATTACATGTAATATACAACATATATACACATATATCCCTAAATACCACTGGTTCAGTCTTTATAATGTGACTTCTATGTACATTTTCAGGACTGGCCATTGACATTGGTTAGCCAATTGAAGAATTCTTCCCTAGGAAAGACTATTTCTCTTAAACTCTGATGAGATATTTTTTGTATTAATTCGAAATCTTAGATATTTTCTTAGTTGGGTCTTTGTGTGGTTTTGGTATCAGCGTAATAGTGGCTTCGAAGAAGGAGTTGGGTAGTGTTCCTTCTGTTTCTATTTGGTGGAAGAGTTTGAAGAGTATTGGTGTTAAGTCTTCTTTGAAGGTCTGATAGAATTCTGCACTGAAACCATCTGGTCCTGTGCTTTTTTTGGTTGGAAGCCTATCTATGACCCCTTCTATTTCTTTAGGGGTTATGGGTCTGTTTAGATGGTCTATTTGATCCTGGTTTAATTTTGGTAATTGGTATCTGTCTAAGAAAATGTCCATTTCCTCCAGATTCTCCAGTTGTGTTGAGTACAGGTTTTTGTAGTGGGATCCAACACAAGAGATCAGGTTGAATAAAAAATTCTTCTCCAAATATATCAAAAATCATATGGTCTCTTGTGTTGGTACTGTGACCAAACATGGAATACAGAACAGATAGAAAAGAGAATGGAATGAGACTAAACTTAGAGAAACAACAGAGGAGAAAACTTCATCCCAAAGTAGGTCTGAGAAATAGCTACTTCCAAGGTGAGGACCTTTCCTCCCACAGGAGCCTCAGAGAAACCCCAAGCTCAGAGTCAGCAAATTGAAAGGGCAAACATTCACGGAACAATTAATTAAACGACCATCAGTCAAAAAGTAAGCACAGTGCCAGGATTGGCCTTCCTGCCTCCAATAAAGGAAGAACGCAGCTGCCAGTACCAGCATCTGCGGCCCAGGCTAACACCTACAGAAGTATTTGCAAGAAAGGAGAATCTTTCCTGAGAGGGTTCTTAGCCTAAGTATCCAGGTCAGAATTCAAAACAAAGGAAACTTCCACAGTGTTGAGAAAATAAATTAATACCATTTAAGTTTGTATGACCCAAGTGTGGAACACACCAAACTTGTCTCAGTGAGAAGTTATCTGATATTTTTCATGCAAAACTCATGTAGTCAGGTTAAGGGATAATTAGTGATATATTCACAGAGTAATAATCAGAGAAAAATAAAACAATTCAAAGGATGAGAGGGAAGAATATACACAAGTGAGAACAAAAATTACAAATCTGCATTAGTCAAGCTCAGGTGCTGACATAATCCAAATAATGCACCTGAAGGAATGAATTAACCAAAAGAAATGAGTATCTATCACGGGGAAGACCAGGAAGCAAGGGGCTGGCCTAAGAGAACAAAGCACTCAGCAATCAATGTAGGAGGCAAACCCCACAGCGTTGGCTAACTGTAAAAGACAGAAGTGGAGGAAACAAAGGGTACCACAAATAAAGGTATTTAGAGACACATGTGCCTAGCTTAGAGACTGCTGAGAACACCGCACACTCTTTTCAGTGGGTTAGGGAATGTGATGGTCTTGTTCTTGTGGTAGGCAAATAAAAGTTTAAAATTTGTTCTCTGGGGGAAAAATGCACAGATATGTAGCACATGGGCCAAGAGACCCATATAAGCTTGCTGTAACCAACCTATCAACGTTACGATCCAAGAATAAGGCTTTTATTTTATTGATGTTTAAAACTTGTTCACATATTACTTTGAGAAACAGTTTTTAGTAGTTAGTATAATAGCTTAAAGTTTTAAAACAAGAAAGAGCTTTCTTGTAAAACAAATATAATTATGAAGCACTTAGGAATAGGTGAAATTAAAGACAGCATAAAGAGTATGACATATACTCTCTGAAGATATTTTCTATAATGAGGAAGAGTCTTTCTCACACAACAGACTGTGTAGAATCAAAGTTCTGAGTTTCAGCCTAATCTAAATGGAATTCTACTAGAGTGTTATCATATAATTCTAAATTTTACCTGAAAGATTAATAATTCTAAGAGAATCATTTTAAAAACTTAGTGAGTAAGCACTTTATTATATGGTAAAATATATCATAAGGCTGTTTTCTTATATTAATAATTAATAATTGTACTAATTCAACAAATAGTGGTTATTAGTAATTAACAAGGCAAAAATAGGCAAATAAATCCATGGAAGAAAGCAAAATAATTTTACAACAACACATATGTTTAGTACTTAATAAATGTGATCTTAAGATGAATGACAAGAAGAAATGAACTTGTCAAAATGGTGTGAATGAGTTGGATATGAATTTTAATGATAGGGCACTTGGCCAGCATGCAGAAGACCTTAGTCTAATCCTTAGCACCAAACACACACACAGACACACACACACACACACACACACACACACACAAACCACAGAAACACTGATTAAAAACCTAAATGTTTTCCAGGGTCTAACTTCTTGATTTATAACCCTATTAAAAATGGGGTACAGAGGTAACAACGAATTTTCACCTGAAGAACTTCGGGTGGCTGAGAAGCATCTTAAAAAATGCTCAACATACTTAGTTATTAGGGAAATGCAAATCAAAACAACCCTGAGATTTCACCTTACACCAGTCAGAATAGCTAAGATTAAAGGACTCAGGAGACAGCAGGTGTTGGTGAGGATGTGGAGAAAGAGGAACACTCCTCCACTGCTGGTGGGGTTGCAAATTGGTACAACCACTCTGGAAATCAGTCTGGCGGTTCCTCAGAAAACTGGGCACATCACTTCCGGAGGATCCTGCTATACCACTCCTGGGCATATACCCAGAGGATTCCCCAGCATGCAATAAGAATACATGCTCCACTATGTTCATAGCAACCCAATTTATAAGAGCCAGAAGCTGGAAAGAACCCAGGTATCCCTCAACAGAGGAATGGATACAAAAAAATGTGGTATATATACACAATGGAGTACTATTCAGCCATTAGAAACAATGAATTCATGAAATTCTTAGACAAATGGATGGAGCTGGAGAACATCATACTAAATGAGGTAACCCAGTCTCAAAAGATCAATCACGGTATACACTCACTAATAAGTGGATATTAGCCTAGAAAAATGGAATACCCAAAACATAATCCACACATCAAATGATGTCCAAGAAGAACAGAGGAGTGGCCCCTGGTTATGGAAAGACTCAGTGTAGCAGTATAGGGCAATACCATAACAGGGAAGTGGGAAGGGGTGGATGGGATAGGGGGAGGGAAAAGGGCTTATGGGACTTTCAAGGAGTGGGAAGCCAGAAAAGGGGAAATCATTTGAAATGTAAATAAAAATATATTGAATAAAAAAACCCTAAATGTTCTACTAGCAAGAAAAGTAGTATACTGTTCTTTTGTTTCATGTACTAAAAATCAGTGTGAGCTCTGTAGATAAACAGTGAAGCATTTTTTTAAAAAAAAATTAGAAACATCTTAAATGCAGATTTCCATATAAATTTTAAGTTCAGAAGTCTTCCTAAATTAATCATAAAACTTCAATGTCTTTAAGGGGAAGATTTACAATGACATAAAATACAAGATTAATCATTACTATGAGGCAAAAGATGACACAAAAATTAAAAGGAAAGGAGCAAATTGGGAACAAGAACTTGCAATGTATACAGAGTTAAAATCTGGATAGCAATTGCACAAAGCAATAGGAAAAATGTAAATAACAAGGCAGAAGAGTAGTTGAGGCACTTGGTCAAGCAACTCACAGAATCTAGGTGAATAGCCAATAGTGTAATTTACAGATAACAAACAAAAGGCATTTTTGCTTTTGCACTGAAGGTAGCAATGTATATTTATATAATCTTTCACAGCAGAATTCAGCAATATCTTTATAATTTGATACTCATGTTTTCTGGTGAACAGTGTCTGAATCAGAGTGTGAAAACCTGCTTGACTACATAGAGGTGTAAATATCCAGGGAATTTCCTTATCCCCGGTTAGATATAGATACAGACAATTTTTTCCAAATTAAAAGAGCTCTAGTCAGGTCCGAGGTTTGAGAACATGATATTTGGAGGGTCAGAATTCTCAAGATAATAATTATGTCAATTAATCATTAAACACTTCATCTTTAGCTTATATGAATTTTAGTAATTACATGACTGTTGTTATGCCCTTTGGAACAGATGGAAAAGAATTTTAATGTCAGTCCCTCAGTGCTTGCTTTATAACACAAGCTATGTTATGTTAAGCAGTGAGTGACTGTGTCATAGATGCTTTGCGTCCGCATAAATGTATTTGTGAAGCTGATATTGGATTCTTAGTTTGGAGATGAAGATATAAATAATTAGAGCGATTGAGGAATTTGTCAAAGGTTGCAAAGCTAGTTACAAAGTAATTCAAGCTCAGGTCTTGCTGTCTCAAAGGGTTCTAAACCCTATGCTGTGCCTATAAAATGCAAGTAAAAGATGCATTGCAATGGGCAAAGAACATCACATACAAGACTGATATTTTAAGAATTTTGCTACAGAGAATCAATTAAAATACTGAAATATTTTTTGAAAAAATACATAAAACAATCATTCACCAAATTAGTAGACATAACCCGGACAAAGTAAAGAAAGTTTTAAGGGTCTTATCTCTACCTTCTAAGGGAACATACATCTGTTACCTTGCCAACACAACTTCCATTTTCTCCATTCTTCATTAGATGTTCCCGTATATATTACTACTTCAAATTACATTATTTATTTACTTAACTAGAATATTTAAGAGAGGATGCACTGTGGCTACAATCCTCAATCTCGATATCAGACACCTGGCCATAACAAACTGAAGCACCCACAGATTGGTGATCCCTCCTTTTTTTTTTCCTAATCTACCTAGGACGATGAGCTAGACATTGCCAATTTGGAATCCTTGCTCTTGGACATGGTTGCCGAGGTGTTTGTTCGCTTTTATTAGTCCATTGTCGATGCTGGCTTTCCTCCCAGACTGGCTGCTTTGTTTGCCTAGTCTGCGATTGTTTGGACCATCTGCTTCAGTAGATCATCATTGTCTTCTTTAGGTTATCCTCTGAGAGTTGCTACAGGTTGGGGTTTTTTTCTTTAGGAAGCATGGCCACCTGCATCGCATCCATTTTCACATCATAGTCTCCAATTTTCTGTAGCTGGCTTTTGTATTTGGAAGGACTGTCTTTTTCAATCTGATAGCCTATACTGGGATTTTAAAAACTTGTATACTTTTAGATAAATTTCTTCCATGTCTTGTATCTACACCATCAGAATTACCATTAACACATTACCCAGCTTGTTAAATACCCATGCCTATGTTAGCAGCGAACTTAACAAAGGTCAACAGCATGTACAGGATTCTGATCTTATGCCACCAATTGATGAAGTTCAGAGTACATCAAACCTAAAAGTTATTTCTGCACCTGAAATAACTCTAAACACAACACTTTGGCCAAAAATCTGCTGCAGATACACCTGCAATAGAAGTTAATCAGAGAGATACTGGTCTCCCTAGCTAGACAATAAAACTAGAGTCACCAACAGCAAGGCAAAGGGAAGAAGCACAAACAGTAGGGCTTCAAAGAATAGAACTGAACAAGAGGCAAAATCCAAGCACATTCATGGTTTATGGTTTCCATGTTGAACCTAGCCCACATCTGTGGTCAGTGGCATGGGGAGAGAAAACAGGGTGTCCAGTAAGAACCGCTTGTAGGCTGCGCTCATAAAAACCAGAGCACTGAACCCACTTCTGAAATCTTCCAGACCAGTTATCAAAGCTTCCATTGCTCATGTTTTAACGTCCCAGTGATTAAAGGGATCCACTGTCCTTAACTTCCGACAAACTCACTCAACTTAAGCCATAGTAGCCTAAAATAGAAAATGAGTAATGTACATCAGAAGGGCAGGAAGACCGAGAGAATGAGAGACCTGTAGAAGTCAGCGCTGAGCCTCTTCTGTAGACACAGAACAAAGGATAGCATATGCCAGCCCTTGCCGTTCTACACCCGCGGCAGACATCAGCACTCAACCACGGCATGCTTTCCCACTGAACCGAGATTCGGTCTCATCATTTCCCTTGGCTCGCACTCCACACACACTTCCTAATTGATTAGAATTGGCATTCCATTGGAACTGAAATCTATTTGCTATCCTTGAGTTGCCCTTTCACTTTTCACTCCCTTGCTGTTAACTTCTCATGGAATTTTTTTAAAGGAATATCATTATCTTCTGCGGACAGATGGCTGTAGATCCCATACCTATTAATATGGGAAGAGGGTGACTTGCAGATATCAGAGGCACTATGGAAATTCTGCTGACTGATGAACACTTTTATGGGCCAAAAAGTTTTTTTTTTCAGATCTTATCTAGAAGGCAGTTCTTCGGATAAATTTCTTTAAATGTTCCCAAAGTGTCCTGAGTTAAACTTTTGTTTAAAAGGGGCACAGAGGCAAACACAAGGCGCTTTCGCTTATATTCCATCAAAATCCCAGAGGGCAGTTGCCAGGGTTTGGCTATTATGTGGAATAGTCTCCTGAGTCTGTGAGCTCAAACACAATCCTTTTCAGAGTGGAAATGAAGCTGGGCACAATTAGGCAGAAAACAATATCTTTTAAGGAAAAAGAAGCTCTATGCAGGCTGCAGTCCAACTTCAGTTAAAAACTAAAAGGAAGAAAAGCTTTTCCACTTGGACAGAGAAAGTGACCTTCGGTAGGCATAGAAAAAAGTAATGCTTGTAAGCATCCTTTCCCCTGGAATTCTTTCTCTCAAGGAATAATGCTTTTCTATATGTAAGAAGTGAAATTAATATACATTAAAATCTTACAAGTTCACTGAGGCAATTGACCATTTTTGTTTAAGCATGCATATTCTAAATTTGACCGAGCCAATCTTCTCATAGATTAAAAACTTACCAAATGTCCTACATATCAAAGATTTCAATTTTGATTTTTCTTTTATTTTTACATTTTGTTCTTAAATGCTTCAGAGATATTTTGTTCCAGTTTGTCCCCAGATTTTGTCTAATCTTCTGACAGGAAATAACATGATTCTTTGTCTACATTCTCTCTCCTCTTTAATTTTTCAGTTGACCATGGCATTACCTTTAAATTTTAACAGTAGTCTCACTAGTGAAGGAAATCTTATGTAACAACTTAGAATTTTAGAGCATTTCATGTAGTTATTACCAAAGTACTGAATGTACTTAAAATATGAGAGAAAGGGAGGGAGGGAGGGAGAGAGGGAGGGAGTGAGTGAGTGAGGGAGGGAGTGAGTGAGGGAAGGAGAGAGAGAGAGAAAGAGAGAAAGAGAGAGACTCACCTTAAAGAAACTCTGAAGGTTTTTTTTGTTGTTGTTATTGTTTTTTGGTTTTTTTTTTTAGTTCAGTTGCTGTCCAAACAAATTGAATGAAATTGAATGTGATGTGAGATTTTAGGCCAAAAAGCAATAAAGACTCCTGTGCATTAGTTCTTAGGGAGTTGTAGTTCCAGCCTGCTGATAGCTGTCATTCCCATAACCTCTGAAGAAACACACACCACAAACTGGCTGTGAGTTCACCTCTACCTTAGTGACACAGCATTTTTCTTTTTCCTATTTCTAACTCTTACTGAGAAGCTGAAGCTCCTCTTGAGAAACTGCACCCTGTTTGACTTTTTCAGATAGATAAGACCTCTACCTTATTTTGGACAAAAATGGTTAGTATTTTTTTTTACTTCTCAAGCTTATAATTATAGCCTCAAAAATTGCATTTCTAGTGATATGACAATTGTGAGGAGCAAAACATCATGTCTATCCTCAGTACAACCTTACACAGAGATTATTTGTCATTTAGTACTTCAAAATTTTCTAGAAAATGAGATGAACTTCTAAATTCTAGACTTCTCCAATAGTGAAGTTATCTAAGATTGGGTTCAGAAAGGAAGTCTTTGCATGATTCCCTAATAAGTAAGCAGACTGTCATAAGTGTTGTCATTTGCTACATGGTCACCATCTTCAAGCAAACACACGACAAAGTAAGGCTGTTCTTTTTGGAAATAAATGCTGTAGGAAATCTCTATAATGCAAAGAACTGTGTGAGAAAAATTCACTCCGAAGGTTATTATTCCTATGACCTTATAACTCAATGCAGTTGTATTTAGATTGTGAGACTGCAATAAACACAAAAGAAAATCATACTAATTTCTTCCCCATTCAAGACATGAGAAAAGAAACTGAAGCTCCCATTAGCTGGATTTAAACATAACACCAGACCCACCTTTAGATGATTACACTTTCCTCGGGGTGAAGCAGAGGGTCCCAGTATAAAGAGATATCCATAGTTACAAGTGTTTTGAAGTAACAATTTGCTAATAACATTTAAATTGGCCAAACGCTTCCCATGTAAAGCAGAAGAGCATTTAATTTTAATGCAATCAATAAGATGCTTTCTTAAGCAAACCTCGAGGAGGTTTTATTTATCTAAAAAGGGGTAATAAATGGAAGTGCCTTTCTGCATGAGTAAGTGTACTCTTGCCAGCTCACACGAGGGTTGGCTGGATAAGCTGTATATCAAGAATCATATAGCCTTTCGTCTGGTCTTGTGTTCAGTTGACTGGCAGTTCTTTGCAAATGAATGGATGCTGCTAAATAACCAGGTGAATAACTTACAATGTCTTTTGAAAGTGCAAGAATGCAGTGAGTTATAGCACATCACTAGAACTTGCTAAGACCAACATGTGCTGTCTGCTAGGACCTTGTCATGCTGCGCTGGGACACAAAGTGAATGAACATTGCTACAGTTTTAAGAACAGAAATTCCCCATCAGCAGGGATATCTCACCTTGTCATAAAATTTTCCCTACTGCTCTCTCTATTTTTTAATATTATGGCCATTTAGATGTCATTATTATTAATGATTTTATGTGAATTGTTTGGGGGTATGTAAAAGTGCCTAGCTATAATGTTAATTATTATTTAAAATTCCAATGACTGGTTTAGTATGTAGATACTAATCAAATGCATTCACTTCAGATTGGAAATTTTTTTCTACACTTCTACAGCAAAAGTGATATATAATATAAACAAAAATGAAAAAAAAAGTCTGCCCTGAAATACACACATGATGCCTTCCTTTCACTTTTTTGTGCTTTTCTTTTATTTAATTTTCTTATATATTTACTTTACACCCCACTTGCTGCCTCTCTCCTGGTCACCCTCTCCCACAATCCTTCCTCTATCCCCCTCCCCTTCTTTTCTGAGAAGGTGGCAGCCCCCTGGGTATCCCTCCACCCTGGCACTTCAAGTCTCTGTGAGACTAGGTACTTCCTCTCCCACTGAAGGCAGACAAGGAAGCCCAGCTTGAAGAACACATTCCACATGTAGGCAACAGCTTTTAGGATAGCCCCTGCTCCCCTTGTTCAGGACCCTCAGGGAAACCATCCTACACACTACCCCCTGTAGCCAGGCAGGAACTCCAGTGGAGCTATAGAGACATCAATCCACCCATAAAACTTTCAACCCCAAATTTATCCTGTCTGCTAGCAATGTAGGCATGGGGGATGAAGCAGAGACTGAGGGAATAGCCAACCAACAACCAGTCCAACTTGAGATTCATCCCATGGGCAAGCAACAGTCTTTGACACTATTAATGATACTATGCTATGCATGCAGACGGGAGCAGTTTGTCCTTCTTTGTCATAGTCTTCATCCAAGTAAACTATGGCCCAAAAATGATAAAATATTATATGAAAAAATTTCTAGCCTACTAAAAGACTTCTAGAAGAGTTGAAAGTTCTATTTTATGCTCCTAATTCTATGCCATGAAAGTCCTTCCTATGAAAGTAGAGATGAATCAAAATGGCTGTGGGTGACTTTTACAGGAAAAATCTTGACACCTCCATCAACTCTTGAGAAGGGCCGTTTCTGGAGTAGAAGTGACCCAATTACCATGGGTAAATTGAAATCAGAGATTTCTGCTTCAGATACTGCCCAACAGGTCTGATTAGGAAGGGGGGGGGGAGTAGCTACTAGGCAGAGAGAAAAAAGGTAGTAAAAGCAAGAGCTAACATGACAGGAAAGCCACTTCTGATAGCTTGAATAGTCAAAGGGAAACTGCCAGACAAATCCCAGTAAGGTGCAGAATTATACATAGGTACAGAAATAGAAGAAGAGAATCAGCAACATGAACACAGAAATGAAAAATGTCGTACTTGGTATTTTAACATACAAAATCTTCCAAGTTATCAGTAATTAATAAATTCTTGGAGAAATAGAGATGATAGTTTTTAAGGTTGGGGCCCACGGTGGGTTGACCATGATCCAACAGAAGGATGTACATCCAAGAGAATATGGCCAATATTTGTGCTTGGCATTTTGTTTGTTTTGTTTTGTTTTGTTTTGTTTTATTTTGTTTTGTTTAAAGAACAGAAAATCGAGTGGGTTGGCAAGAGGGAGTATGTGTGGGAAAGGAGGAAGAGGAGGCAATATGAACAAAACACATCCTACAAAATTCTCAAAAACTAATAAAAATGAGAAAAACAAATTATTAATTCATATAGACATGATTTCCCCTCTAATGTAAAAATTGCCAAGAATGCTTAAGGATTGTGTTATATACTTATATACTTGCAAAATATTTTTATAAATTCTGTGCCAGGCTGCTCATATTTGTGTTTTTTGTTGTTTCTAGTCTTTTTCAAGGGTATACTGTGCACCTAGAATAGCATCTCGTACTGGGCCCCAAATCCATGTGTTTTGAGAATAATGACAATTTATAAATCACAGTTTGTGGTGGTTTGAATGAGAATGTGCCCCCATAGGTCCGTATGTTTGCATGCTTTCTTCCCAGTTGATGAACTATTTGACACTATTAGGACGTGTGGCCTTTGTTGAAATAGGTGTGGCCTGATTGGAGGAGGTGTGCTATTGGAGTCTCCATTGAGGTTTCAAAAAGCTATGATAGGCACAGTTTCTGTCTCTGGGTCTCTCTCCTCCCTCTCTCTGTCTCTCTGTCTCTGTCTCTGTCTATGTCTCTCTGTCTCTCTGTCTCTGTCTGTCTGTCTGTCTGTCTCTCTCTCTCTCTCTCTCACACACACACACACACATACACACAAACACACACACAATATAAATCTCTCAGCTGCTACTTCAGCACTAAGCTTACCTGCATCTCCCCACCATGCTCCTTACCATGATGATAGTGGGCGCCCTTTAAAACTATAAACAATCCCCAGTTAAATGTTTTCTTTTATAGGAGTTGCCTTGGTCATGGTGTATCTTCACAGAAGTAGAGCAGTAAATTTGACAGAAACATTTCATCCACGGAGTCATTTTTTATAATATTTTCCTAAAATTATGAGTAGAGTTAAATTCAACCCAGTACTAGAAGAAAAGATAATTGGAAAATTAAACTGTTTTATAAATCCTCATTCTTTTCAAAACACTTACTGGTGGCTTTTGTGCTCAGTACTGGATGTTATTCCAGATGTAAAGTCTCCCCTCAAGGGGAAAAAAAGAAAGAAATATGCGAAAAGGCAATAAAAGCACAAATAAGGCAGTTTGGCTCAGCATTTGCAAAAAATATTTCCCAAGTGTATAAATGCGTAACAAAATCCATTCTTTAACATCTCTTGATAAGCAAAAGACCCGGGTGTATAATGTCACCTGAGATTGACTCTATTATTACAATATGTCAGTGTGATGCTACTGAACCTCCATCAGTCAGCCTCACAACATAAATCGAACTAGAAAAGTTAATAATTTATTTTTTTTCTAAACCCTTGGGTGAAAGGCAGGGGAGGGAAATATTCACTAACCTACCCATCTGGGTTTCTCTACCACTGTAAACACTGTGATGAAGGAATATATAAATTTACAGCCATAATGTAAGATATCCAAGGCAAGATATCTAATTCCACAGAAGCAAAAGGTTGTAGAACCTAAATTATCCTCCCTGACTGTCTAGGCTGATAAATGCAGCAGATAATTTCTGGCCTCTGTAGTTCACTTTGTCAGCATAGCTATGACTGTGTTTGGAGAGTCCCGCATAAAGCTCTAAACTGACTCATTTGTAATATACGGCAGATGGTTCTTCCCATTTGTTACTGGGTGTTGCTCTATACCCTCCCATAACTCCAGGCTTTGGACAGCGATGTGAACATTTTTCACCAAGTAGCCTCCTCTTTATAGATAATACTTTGTAGTTACTGCCTACCAATATAAAGAGCAATTTCAGCAATTCTGGGGAATTATCCACATAGCAGCTTATAGTATCATTTTAACACCCCACACTCAAAATGAGTTCCCATTATTTTTAACTAGATATGAGAACCTAGCCTAAGATTTTAAAAGAAATGTATTCCCTCCCCCTCCCAATTTCCTTTAGGAAGTATTTATTATGGTTCATACAAAGTTGATTTTTCATAACTATTGCAAATTGGCTATAATTTTTGAATGTTGGTTTCAATTATAGGTAAACTTTCTGGAGCTGAATTCACCTATGTTTGGATCACATACATTATTCATTTCAAAACTCTTGACTAAGTCCCACAAACATTTATAGATGGACAAAAGGAATCGTCAAGAGAAAAAGACCTTCATAATGTTTGTGTCTATGCACTGGACTCTTAGAAATATAGGCTTTAAATTATTTCTGTGATCAAATAAAATAGAGACAATGATGGGAATAAATAATTGTAAAGTCACATTACATCAATGCTTGCAAAATGAAGCCTCAAGAACTTCTTATCCACTCTTGATTGCTTTCACTGTTCTCCCAAACAAGAGAGGATGCACAAATCTCTCAGAACAGTTTACTGAAGTATCTTAAATTTTGTCAAGAATTGGAATGCCTTGACCAATCTCATTAGCCTAATGATAGTAAGACATATGAGGCTTTTGTCTCCCTAGCCCCCATGGGGTCTGGCTCCAAGGGAAAATGCATAAAGCAAGCTCAGCTGATAACAACTGCTCCACTGTCTGCTCCGACCATGCTGAAATCTCTGCTGGAAGAGTGCGATCCAGTCCCAAACCTGGGCTCTTCATTTATCGTTTGGATTTCTGTCTATTCCTTCAAGTACATCAGGCCCTCAAAAATACCACTGAATTACCTTGATGGAATCTTTGCATCTGTTTTTGATATATTAATAGAATTCTTTCCTGGTCCAATTCTTTGTACATGTACAAAAATTTTAATTCAATAAGAAAAAAAAACGGGTTTCTAGTTTAACTACCCATTTATTCATTTATTTTTTATTTTGATTTATTTACATTTCAACTGTTATCCCCTTACCCAGTTTCTACCTCTCCCAAAAACCCCCTCTCCTGTCCCCCTCCCCTGCTTCTATGAATGTGTTCCTCTACTCACCCACCCACTCCCACCTCCTAGCCCTCAATTCCCCTACACTGGGGCATCTGTCAAACCTTCATAGGACCAAGGACCTCTCCTCCCATTGATGTCTGACAGGGCTCTCTACATATGTAGCCAGAGCTATGTGTACTCCTTGGTTGGTGGTTTAGTCCCTGGGATCTCTTATGGATCTGGTTAGTTGATATTGTCCTTCCTATGGGGTTGCCAACCCCTTCAGTTCCTTCAGTCCTTTCTCTAACTCCTCCACTGGGGACCCCACACTCAGTGCAATGGTTGGCTGCAAGCATCCAATTCTGTATTTATAAGGCTCTGGTGGGGGCCTCTCAGGAGACAGCTATATCAGGCTCCTTTCAGCAAGCCTTTCTTAGCATCCACAATAATGTGGGAGTTTGGTGACTGTATCTGGGATGAATCCCCAGGAGGGACAGTCTCTGGATGGCCTTTTAACTGCCCATGTATTAATACTATCAACAGAAATTGCATTTCCCCCTTGAGGGTCCTTATTAAAGAAAGGATCTGTTGTGGGATTGGGGTTTTGATATCTCTTCTTACGTTAATAAGGAAGAATCCGCAAATGTTCCAACGGTCCCCACCTGGTAGGGTTACTATAGTTCTAATATTTGAGCTTAAATTTTGTCTGAGACAGTTGTCATCAAACAGACTAACACATTAGTGATATTTTTATTTGTACTTTTCATCTCCTTTACCGCAGAAACCTGCAGAAATATTAGCAAGTTACGAAGCCATCATGAACTTTGCTTTACATTTCCTTGGCTTTGATTCAGGAAAGAAACTATAGCCGCCGCTATGTTTAAAAATAAGACTAACTTGTGAGCACCCGAATGTTCCTTCTTGTCATGATCTCTCATTCCGACTCTGGCAATTATTCTCATATACACCCGAGATAAGCTCTCCAGTCTAGACACTGCTTCTTCATTGTCCTTTGCTTTTGCAAAAGTACTTTATAGTCATGCAGTAGCTTTCATCTGCAGACCTCAAAGTGGTTCCTTTCCTCTAATATGCCTTTATATCCTCTAGAGAACCAAAAAGGTTTTTTTTTTTTAAATATTGTAACTCTAGTCTTCTTTCATAGGTGAAATCTGGCCTGGTTGCTAAGAAGCATGGATTTGAATATACTCTGTAGCAGCGCCTACCTTCTGCTTTTAAAATGGTTATTCTTTTTAATCCATTGAAGTGCATTTGACTATCATTTTTTAAAATCTCCTTTAAAAGTCAAAATGCAACTCTCGGGAAACCAATGAATCTCATTGCCACGGTATGGTGGGCCTCCTGCTTCCAGATCTATAATCATTTCTTCAGTGTCAGTAATAAAATGCTTCAGTAACCTCTCCCAGCCCCTTGGCAATCTGCCTAATAGTGTCAGGCCACTCTCCCCTGAAATCCTATGACTCAAAGAGCCAAGAATGATGGAGCCGCTACCATGGCAACATGGAACATCGAAGGCCTGGACTTCTTGTCCATTTTACATGAGATATTAGCTTAAGAATATATGTTACAGAATTGAGCTTTAAATCATTACAAATGTAAATGTCCCCCTGAGCCTATTTTCTCCATATATATACATGTGTATATATATATATATATATATTGATAGATAGATAGATAGACAGACAGACAGACAGACAGACAGACAGACAGATAGATAGATAGATAGATAGATTATATGTGTGTGTGTATATGTGTGGTGTCCATGTGTTTGTGTGTCTGTGTGTGATTTTTACTTTTCAGGAAGCTAGTGATTCTTTATATATCTCATGTACCAAGTGAATGTGTTTATGATCACACGAGTCTCAATTACCTAAGTAATGAGTTACCTACGGTATATGAAATTCTGCACAAATACAAAACTGTGTTTATGCTTTCATATCATCTAGTTCACTCAACTACACATGTTATTACCCTACTGTGTGCCAAGCACTCAAAGGACCTTGAGATTGCTGTCTAGTAAAGATACCAGGTAAACAGAAAATAAGGAAATAAATAAGGATGAGGCATGAAGTCAGAGATAGTGTATAAATAGGATGGATGCAGAGTCAGTTTGCACACTTGAGAGGTCAGGAAAGATAAATTTGAACTAGTTGTATAATGTGTATGTAGACGTTTAGTTGGGTATGATCGGGTGAAGGGTCTTGAGAATAAGAAAATGTAAATAAGGTTTGGACAAGATAAGAAAATATCACATCTACATAATTTCTTGGTTGCTATTATCAAAACATAAAATCTAAACAGAGCATGCCAGTAGGAATACTAGAAGAAACCACCCAGGAGCTACATTACAAAGAACCATATGCAACATGACATGAGAGTTTCCCAGTTAGATAAAGAATATGTGGATTTCGTATTCTCTAAAGTCACAGTTTTGTAGACACTAGTACCATGAAGTGGTCACATGTGCTAAGGAAGCCCATCTCTATGAGTGCCTCTAACAGGTCACTTAAAGGAAAATAATGGAAACTTATGTGTTTGGTGAAGTTCTGAAGCTTGAACAGCAGCCTGGTACTTACCTTGCCCAAAAGCAAAGCCTAGAGAAAAGGTAGTATCAGGAGGTGCCAAAAGAAAATGGGGCTGGGGTAAACTGATCACAGTGATTACATGCTAGTAAAAATGCCAAAATTAATATTCACTTGTCTTGTTATTTCATATTTTTTGTGGCTTTCATTACAATTAGATGATTATATTTAGTATAAGAAAGTAAAAAGACAAGTATTACAAAAAAATTGTATCTGGACTGGAGAGATGGCTCATCAGTTTAGAGCTCTTGTTACTTTTATAGAGGATGCAGTCTTGATTCCAAGCACCTGCATGGAGGTCAACAACCATCTGCTACTCCAGTTTCAGTGGACCTAATGTAGGTACCAGTAAAGCACATGGTCCACACACACACATACACAGGCAAAACTCTCATACGTGTAAGAGGAAAATGCTTTAAAAGTCCATAATTTTAACTAAGTTGTTGCTCACAATGGAGACAAATACCCAAAGACACACAGCTCCTGTTGTACATCAGCCATATAGCATCAAATCTCAAGAAATCCAGTGAAGATACCAGGCCATTCCTCATCCTCTGTGTAGGACTGGCTTTCCTCTTCAACTTTAGTACAACCTCTCTTAGCTAGTGAAGTCTCCATGTTCAAGGGAGTCTTCTAGCTGGGATTCAAAGAGGAATGAAATATTTCAAACAAGAGAACTAACAGCACCTTGAATTTCCTGTAGCCCTAAATGAACCAAGAGAACAACAAATTTCACCTTTCACAGATTAGATAACTGATTTGCAGACCAAAAGAAGATTATGTAACTAATTGAAGGTCACAGAGGAAATCAGTCACCTTGGGATCAGAGGCCAAGCCTCTGACTCATTGTTTTAAACCCTCATTATGTCATTAACTTAAAGGAATGCTGTGGGTTAATCTACAAATGGACTTTTACAAAATCCTTTCCAAAACCCTTAGATTGACATTGTTCTAGAAGAGCAGGTGATGCCTGAATCACAAAGAGGATTTGAGGCTTTTTGTCTGCTTTGTGATAACAGAGATCTGAAGACTTTGTTAAGAAACTTGGTGAGGATCCAGTTTGTGCGCCAGCATCTGGCAAATGTTCTGAGAAATGGAGAACCACGGAGTTAAGGGGGATGGGAGGATTCCAAGTGGAACGCCCCGTCTTCAGATCTGTAGTCACGTAATTCATAGTCATAACACTGTTCCACACATTTCCTCCAGCCACCAACAGCTCTGCTAGGACATGGGCAGAGAAAGTGTGTGTCATTCCAGGTTAATCACTTAAACAGAACTATGCTAACTACATTTGTCTACATGTTTAGATCTAATAAAGTATAAAGAGACTTATAATGGAGGAAAGATAAAGGCTTGGAATTTGATGTGTTTATAAAAAGATAAAGAGGTATAAGATAAGTTCTATGGGGGTGTGGTAAGGTATGGGAAAAGGGGTGCCTTAGCAGGCAAATGTAGAGGCATCTTTTCCCCCTGGGGGACCAGTCACATGACAGTATAGGACAGAGTAGAGTTTATTCAGGGCATGGGGAGGGGAGTTGAGAGGGCAGTAGAGGCAAAGAAAGGCAGAGAGAGGGAGAGAATAGAGAAGTAGAGGCCGGCCATGCCTTGAGCAGTGGAGAGACAGGAAGGGAAGAGAGAAGGGAAGAGCCTAAGAGGGCAAGAGAGAAGCAAATGGGAAGCAAGAGTAAGAGGTAAGAGAGAGAGGCAGGGGCAAGAAATCCCTTTTATCATGGGCCAGGCCAACCTGGCCATTGCTAGGTAACTGTGGGAAGGAGCATATCTGGCAGTTGGGGGGTGGAGTTTAGACAGAATGTGAACAGAACTGGTTTCCCATAACTTCTTATTAGAAATAGTTAAAAGTGTATAGAAACTTGTTATGGCAGTTTTTCAGTTCGTTAAAATAAAAAAAATAGAAATAGATAAAAAGCATAGCATCCCTTTTGTTCCTCAGTAAAGGTACATTTTACTTTTGTCAAAATAATGTACATTTCCATGAACTGATAACCTAGTAATTTAATTATAAATCAGTGAAATTCCAGAACAGAAAATAAAATATTTCTACCTTTGCATATGGCATCTGTTAGTGCTCAAAACAATGTGTGGTCAAAACTGTTCACCCTGCACAGTACATGAGATGACACCATAGCTGAAATCAATATATTCCTGTACACATATATTGTTTTGAATGGCATAAAATTCAGTGTAATGCATGTTGGGAGAATGTTAGATACCATTTCTTAAGTGTGATGATTTTTAAAAAGTGCTCTATCAAAGTTCTATTAAAGAAAACCTTTCCTAGTTACTTTTTACCAGTCTGTTCTGGAATTCTTCTGGGAATATAAAAATCACCTGGGTCAATGACAGCATGCTGTGACCAAGTCAATATTGCTACCGCTGGAGTCACAGATACAACTTTCAAACAACAGGGCATCGTTTTCTATTTTAGATTTCCTCAAAACTGGGCAGTTGTTGCCAAGGATGATCAAACTTGCTCTGTCCTGTCTAATCATCATCAGAGTTTATTTGCTTCTCAGAACCTGGTTTCCACTTTTCATAACAAGTTGGAGCCTAGAGTTGAGTTGATTAACTCCAGAGACATTTTCCTCTTCTTTGGGTCCACCATCTTCCTTCCTTAGGGATGGGACATCCCCAAACCAAGATCAACATGGCCAAAGAATGAAAGAACACTAAGCCTTTTCAATCTCAGATGGCCTTTTATGACAAAGAAGCAATGACTTGATTCTGTCTTACCACTTCTTAGCTCAGCTTTCGTTCTCCTTACTGTGACAGGGTGCCTCCTCTACAGTTCTCCATGACAGTCGTTTTGAACAAACCTTTAGTTCAAGTTTAAAAATTATGCTTTCAACTAATCCCCGAGGTCTTTTGTCTATACTGCACTTGTCTATCTCTTTTTACCTTGATGAATCTCCACTCAGATTTAAAATGTTATCAATCATCCTGCCATGTGTCCTGTATCCACTGTGTTTCATTAAATGATATAGCTCCTGCATTTTCCTTCTGATTTGGTCTGTTTGTTTGCATGGCTAACACTACATTTTAATTCTCATTTTCTTGAGACCCTGTTAAAGGCATTCTTAGTTTTCCTTTTGTGTACTGATTTTCCACATCACCATGAATAAAATCAGCGACCTCTGTGGCTGACCACTACCAAAGTGGTGACTCTAGCCCAGATACGCTGAGAGCATTCCTCCAGCAAGTACTCTCCCCTAGAGCTCTTCTGCACCAGAGAAGACACTTCCAAAATGGAGTACATTTCTTCCCAGCCTTCTTTCCCTAAAGATTTTCCTGTCTCTGCTCAGAATATGTCCATATCCAGTCTGCAAGCCCCGGTGTCAAGAATCCTTCTTAAGGAACTCCTCTGGTACTTTGGGTTAACAACTCACCCAGTGCTGCCAATTATCCCAGCAACATCTGCTCCTTCTTCACCACTCACACTGCTTCTGCTGTAGGCTCCACTGCTTGACCTATTTCTCCCCATTCCCCCTAGCTCAGTTATGAGAAAAGTCTTCAGCATAGAGAGAAATTGGAAGAATAGCACAGTACTCTGCTTAATATCTATACAAATTGTATTCAATGATTTTTAACATTATGTCACATTTGGATTTTGTGTATCTGGATCAGGCTATAGGTATGGAAACTGATGTAAAAAATGATTGTTCATATAAATGTCAACATAGTGTTATAGTTTGGAATGCAATACCTCCCAAAGGCCTATGTATTGTAGACCAGGTCCCCATTGTGGCATTACTGAGAAATGCTTCAACCTCTGAGAGGAGAGACTTATAGAATGTTCCTTAGGTTATTGGAATGTATCATGAACGGGATTCTAGAACCCCAGTCCCTTTCTGTTTCTTTTTATGCCTATAAGAATAAGTATGCACACACACACACACCACACACACACATACACACACACACACAGAGCAAACAATGGAAATTGTCTTCCATTTACTCCAAATGTTGTCATATATAAAAATAATAAAGATTTTCGAAGAGTATCTAAAAACTAGTCACAAGTCAAATATTCTCACTGATGCCCAAGACAGATTCATAGTTAGTTCTTTAAACTATGATGCAATTACATCTTACAAATTAAGGGCATTTCTACTCATTCTGCTTCTTTGATTGCATTTGTTTCTTCTCCTTCCTCTTCGTCATGGCAGTCTTCTCTGTCTTGGAGAAGGTCAGACAGTTTAAATATGTCTGATTGTTTCCTGAAAAGCTTGTTTATCATGTTTCTATTTCCCTTATAACTTACTGGGGTCTGACCACTTCTAATTCATCTCTGATCTATGCTGTATATTCCTCCTAGTCTTGACTGTTACATACCACATGGATTCTTATTTCCATCCCCTCATGATTTAATTCCTCTCCTAATATCTTCCTGTTCTCCCATTATACCTATCAGTCTCCGTGACAACTATCCTCTGTCATAATGCCCAGGTTCCTTGATTTTATGCTTTAAACCTCGTCAATCTGGCCCTGACCCAATTTTCTGGTTTTATTTCTAACTGAGCCCAGTTTAAATCTTAGTTCCAGAGAAACTGCTTTACGGAGTGAGCCTCACTTCCTCACCTCCCTGCTTCCATTCTCTCTGGTTTCAGATCACACTTACTTCTAGAGCTCTATGCAAACATTTGTTAAGAAGTTTCTCTAGAGCACTGCAGTGTCTACCATCATTGTCTTCCTTCGAACTCAGAGTTCTTAATGCTCATACCTTATCATTCCTTTGATAATTAGTCATACTCTCAAAGCAGCTGTTTATTATTTTCTCATAGATAATTTAGGATGTGGACAACTTTTCAAGTTCTATTGACCACTGTGTTGTTAACTATATTATACATTCTACCATGGCAAGCCTCGTTTTAAACTCTATTTTACATTCTACGTTGGCAAGGTTCATGGCTAGACTATATCTTATCTGATTAAAAAGTCATTCAATAGGAGTCATTTTATTCCCTTTTTGTTCAAAACAGCAATATTTGGTTTAACCCTAGGTTCTTGGTCTACCTACTCTTTGGGTTTCCAAGCAGCATTGGGTACAAGTTCCATAGCAATAAAATAAGTCATAATGACATTTTGCTAAACTCATAGGTCACTGCCTTGATCAGCCATCATAAGAAAAGTTTTCTCCAGGCACAGTTGAGAAGAAACACAGAAACTCATAGACAGATATTATACAAAACCTTCCTCTCAAATTTCAGTGACCCCTAGGGAAGAGGAGGGGGAAAAAGTAGGAGAGACAGAAAGGATGGAGAACACTACCCAGACAAATCTAAATCAGCAGGGTCAAACATACTCACTTGCAGTCACAAAATGAGGAAGCATGCAAAGGACCTAAATGGGCCTGCCAAGGTCTTCATAATCTATGTTATGACTTCCAGTTTAAATTTTGTTTATGGGGAACACTGGGGCTTTGATTCTTGTGTGATCACTTGTGCATTTTTCCTTCTCTTTACCTTATCTTTTCCAAGTCAAATTTGACAGGTTTCATTTTATCTTATTATACTTTATCTTGTTATATTTTATTACTACTCCTTCGAAACCTGTTTTTTTGTTTTTTGTTTTGTTTTTGTTTTAATAAGAGACAAGATGGGAGTGTATTTAAATAGGAAAAGATATGGGGAGAAACTGGGAGAACCAGAAGGGGAAACTGTAATCAGGCTATATAAAGTGAGCAAAATAAATCTATTTTCAATGAAAAAGAAAATACTCATTTAGTAAATATTTATTCAACTAATCAATAGAATCGGTAATATATAAGTAAATAATTGTAAAACTCAAAGTTTGAGAGAAACTTATTCCCTGTTTAATCATACATATAAAAATTGCTCTAGATGTTTATAACTGACCTTAGTCAAAATGCCCAACAGTGGGGAGATGAAACCTAAAGAGATCACTCTCAGTAGATAAACATGGCCATCATTTGAGCCATGGGGCCACCTGTTCATCTTCAAAATTTTTGATCCAGAATTGTCCCTGTCTAAGGTAAATACAGGGAGAAAATTGTAGCTGAGAGTGAAGGAAAAGCAATCCAGTGGCCAGCCCAACTTAGAATACACCCCATGCACAGGCACCAACCCTGACACTGAAGCCATGCCGTGCTTGCAGACAGGAGCCTAGCATGGCTGTCCTCTGAGACACTCTACCAGCAGCTGACTGAGACAGCTGCAGATGCTTACAGCCAACCATTGCACTAAGGTCGGGAACCCCTGTGGAAATATTATGGAAAGGACTGAAGGAGCTGAAGGGGATTGTAACCCCATAGGAAAAACAACACTATCAACTAAGTGGACACTTCAGAACTCCCAGAGACTTAGCCACCAACCAAAGAGCTTACATAGCTGGTCCATGGCCTCTGCTACTTATGTAGGCCTTGTCTGGCCTCAGTCAAAACGATGCACTTAATCCTATAGAAACTAGGTGCCCTGGGGAAGGAGGATGCAAGCAGGGTGAGGTGGGAGTGGGTGGGTGGGTGGGTGGGGAAACACTCTCAGAAGTCAAGTGGAGAAGGAATAGGGTGAAAAACTCCTAGAGTGGAACGAGGAAGAGGGACAGCATTTGGAATATAAATAAATAAAATAATATAAAAAATAATATAAAAATATGTGACAACACATTTCTTGTGTGTTGGGAGGTGGAGAAATAATAGGAATAAGGTTTCCTCTGACTTAAAGAGAATCCATGTGCTTGCCTCAAGAAGGGAGAACAAATCTCATGTTAAAAAGACGCTCTTCAAATACTTGAAATCAAGTCATCTGAAGAATTTGTAGGTAGTAACTTTGAATGTTAAAGTCTATTAGCACTGAATATTTGCCAACGCTGCGAATGCTCACTGAAGTGGGGAAAGAACTATAAACCTGGCATTGCTAAGAAACTATTCTAGTCATCTGAAAGAGGAGAGGAACTTTCCCTGGCACAAAACCTGCATGAAATTGCAAGGCAGACTAGTCTCAGCTGGATCTGATGGACTCAGTCACTTACAAGATGGGTAAATGTGCACAGTTCAGTATTAGATGTACAAAGCCATAATGATGCCTGAATGGTACTTCAGTGTTGCTGAGAGAGATGATCAGCTGACATATTCAACCAAGTGCCTCATATACAGTCAACACTAAAGAAGTCACTGTTATGTGATGATTTCTCAATACAGATCCTAAGTAAAGGGGACATTCCAAGGATCTTTTTGGAAGAGGTGGAAATTCCCAAGCTATTTCTTCCTTGCTCTTCTCTTTTGCTGCAAGTCTTCCTGTTGAGTCACTAACACCCTCAAGAATATTCTTCATCACTTGAAGTCCTGCCATGTGCTCCTGCATAGACCTCTCCTCATCACAGGCTCTCACAGTAACAGTTGTACTCAGTTCTGCCACATCCCTGGAGTCTGTCACTTTTTAGTCTACACTAGTTGTGTCCTCACTTCACATCTCTCAATAGCATATCACATGTGAGTATATAGGTATATATGTATATATACACGTATTTTTTTAAAAACTATAGACAGATAGGCAGACAGATAGGCAGATAGACAGACAGACAGGCAGGCAGACAGCACCAAACTTAATATTCATTCCACAATAAAATGTCTTTTCTACCAACTACATTATTAACCTTTAAGGATAAAAATGTCTTGGTTCCCAAACTCTCCCAGTTTCACAATGAAAAGTATTTGTTGAATTAAAACAAATCATGATAAAAAATATCTTTTGAAACTCACAGATTCTGTGAAATGTAACAGTTACTAAAGCCAGAGGAGAACAGATCAAATGTGAATATGCATTTCTAAACCTTTCATATGTCCACAGGGCATTTATAGTGACAAATCAGAATTTTAAATTCTTATGAGTTTGTTGTTATTGAACTAGAAGTATATTAGAATTCTTTATGCTTTGTATGATAACATGTAATCTAATCATCCTAAAGGGAGATTTGGGGTTCATGTAATTATATGTAGTTTTAAAATCACTTTTATGTTTAATCATGTGTTTATATGAGTTAAATAAGCTTGCATATTTGAGTGCAGTGGCACAGAGTCCAAAAGAGGGCACCAGACCATCTATAGGTTGTGTAGTAAATGGTTGTGTTCAAGCATACTTGGATAAGAAACTGAATATGGGTCTTCCGCAAAAATAGTATGTGCTCTTAACTACTAAGTGATCTTTCTGGTGATAAGCTCGTGTAGTTTGATAGTGTGGAAGTAATCCCAGCATTTTGTTCAGGAATTTAAGATGGGTGCCACTCAGCCAAACTCTCCACTGTCACCAGTTTTACTACAGTCTTCAATGTTAAAACTCAATGAAGTATACGATTTGTAGACATCATTTCAAGCTCCTTGTACTCAGTTTCTCACTTCAGAAACAAACTGGATGGCAATAGGAGATCGCTATAGAACTTTCTTCTGCATGGTTAATACTATCATCTATATCTGCTTAGAAGTTCGGTGTGCTCATAGAGGCTGAAGAGGCTGCTCAATAACAAATGCGGCTAACACTACAAACACACACAGGAAGAAGAGTGCAGGCTAACATATGCATATATCTTAAGTTTTAAATTATTCATCCCATTACTTTGTAAATCATCTGAAAGACCACAAAGCATCATTTGCCCAAGCAAATATAAACAAGATAAAACTAGGATTAACCAGAACTCAGTAAAGGATTGTAATAGACAAACATTATTAGCGTCATCCCCTAAGCAAAAGCAAATGTTAATAAAATAGGATGACAGAACATGACAGGCCAAGCTGAGAAAGAAGATGAGTAAGAGAGTACTGACTAGACAGATAGCCTAATGCCTTCCCAGAAAGAATAATTGATGCTTCAACATGCACACTACCTGAGATAATACAATAGGTACATGGTAAGGGTAAAACCATTCACAAAAGGTATCAAGGTAGAGAAAACAATGAATGGATAGCACAAGAGTCAGATGACACATCTTTTGTACATTCTAAACTTCTTTTTCTCCTTACAAATAGTAAAACATAGCTTGGTGTAGTGACACATTCCTTTAATTATAGCACTTGGAAGAAGATAGATCTTTGCACATTTGGGGCAAATCTGGTCTACATAGTAAGTTCCAGCACAGCCAGGGTTATGTAGAATGGAGAGAGACAGAGACAGAGAGACAGAGACAGAGAGACAGACAAACAGAGACAGAGAGATACAGACAGAGACAGACAGAGACAGAGAGGAGAGACAGAGAGAGACAGAGAGGAGAGACAGAGTCAGACAGAAACATAGACAGAGACAAAGATAGACAGAGATAGAATGAAAAGATTTTAAGTTAATGATATTTTTTCTACCATGTTCTTGCATGAGCTGTTCTGTCGCAGAATAGAAAGAACTGCAATCCCAATCCCAATACCTTTAACAGAGACACATACAAGTCAACAAGACATGAACCTGAATAATGTGTTCAGCATAAATGCTAGAAACGAATTCACATTCTTTAGTTCTTCTTATGCAGATTCAAGATATAAATATATTGGACGGGGTATCTTCTGTACTCTCAGTCTAGAGACCCTCTGAATAAAAGAATGCAGCAGTGATCACACTTTTGGGAGAGACAAGACATTTACTGAAGGGTAAATCCTGATGCCTTGTTTTAAGCATCTCATTTTTGCATGCGAAATTTAAGCCTCATGAATGGCTAAGTGCCTGAAGGTTTTTTCACAAACACAATACAGCTAATTTGCCTTCTTCCTGTCAACACCAAGCCTATAAAGAATGAAAAGAAAATGTGATAAATGTGCTTGGGGTTCTTGTATATGAAGTTAATAAGATAATTATTGATAATTGCTTTCATATAGTCACTCATTAGTCGATCATCCACTGTTCTATTGGGTGATGGTAATATTCTCCAAAGGAAAGATTCTGTGGCTATTTTGATTAATCCTCTCTTAGAATCTCTCTTACCCATATCAGATACATGCAGTCTGGTGACTCTGGCACTAATTAATTGAGTGCAAATATCAAACCAAATGTGCTTTCTAACCTCTATACCACTGTCATGAAATATATGACCAGATACTCACACTTCAATTACGAAGTACAAACATGACTAGCTATTTCTACCCTTTCCACTGGTTTTATCACCACAGAAAGGATGGTAAGATACAGGATAAAGAAAAGCACCAATGACCACATAAAGGCAGAATAACTCTGCAGTGAATAAAAACCCTTATCCATTCAGCTGTGGATAGCCAAAGCTAAATGTGATTATACAAACCTTTTTAACTTTCATAATACTTCAACATCAAGTGTCGAGTTTTTAACACTGAGCAATTTATAAGGTCAGCTCTATGATACTGTCTCAAATTTAGTATCATTGATATAGGGCTTAGATAATTCTTTATGTGGAAGGGTGTGTTCTCTGCTATAGAATAGCTATAGACTCCCTGGTGTATCTTTTGACACGTCGTTGTTCTTATTGTTGTTGTTGTTGTTGTTGCTGTTGCTGTTGCTGCTGCTGCTGCAGAAGTGGTGCAGGCAATGACAAGCAGCTGCAGTTCAAATAGCAACTTTATGGAGTGGATGCTTTTTTTTCTGCACTTATGTCAAGGAGTAAATGCCTTCATTTACCAAGTACATCTCAATGCCCATGACCAGAATAACTCTGCAGTGGATAAAAACCCTTATCCATCCATATCTGTCTTAATTTCCTCTTACTCCATCACCAAACCACCATCAATAAGCCATCCTGAATCCAGAATAAATAACATATCTGCCTTCTCTGTTTAGGACACAGTATTTTCCATTAGGTTGTAGAGGGCAAACTTAGCAAAGGCATGGTCCAGTCTTGACCCCACCTCTTTTGCCTCAATCACTCTGCAGTGTTTTGGTCACTGTTTTAACAACAGCCATGTTGGTCTGCATCTGACATGCTTTCTTTCACCTGCTTTGGAGGCCCTCCCTGCAAGTACTGCCTTGCCTGGCTGTGTGAGCTCGGTATCTTGTCCATCCTTCACAGGGACCATTCTGGAAGTTCTCTGAGACCTAGAATTTCAGAAGTAAGAATCCCCTGGTCCCATGAAGTTTTTAACAAGTTGAGTGGAATGAACAAGGGGATGAGCATATAAACAACTAAATTTGTAAAATGTGGAGTTGTGATAATGTCGCAGTAAGGATAATGAGGTGCTGATGGAGACAGTGCTGATGTTTTATGCAAGGTCATCAAGGAAGAGCTTACTGATAAGCCAACGGGCTATCTGGAGAACTGATTTGAGTTAAGAACAGAAAGATCAAAAGCTCTAATATGAGTTTATCTGTATGTTCCATAAGCACAAGAGTACAACAGTAAAAAAGGAGGAGAGGAAAACGAGGTCAGAAATGTAGCTGTGGGCAACCAAGTAATGTTCCATACGATGAGGTGTGGACTGGAAGATTTACCCTGAGGGAAGAATGTATTGCAGGGGATTTGAGCAGAAGTCTAATGTAATCTGACTTTCATTTTAATCACTCACACTGACTATATTTTGGAGAACAGATTCTATGGCCACTTGGTTAATTAAAGTCAAAAACTAATTAAGAGCACTGTTTTCTCTATTTACCCCTTATATTTTTTAAAAAAAAAAAAACATGTGTTTCACTTCCACTAGAAACTCAGAAATTGAAGCTTGTATTATCTGTTGAAGATGTATTCCTAGAATTTCACATCTATTTGTATGAATATTCGATCAATACTTGTCTCCTTTTTTGGCCTGTGAGACTCTTCAAGAAGGGCTATAATGGAGTTTTCCCTCTCTGATGGCATACTACAGAATGGAAGAAAACCAGGAATGATGGAGAAATGATATAAGAGCAAGAGTGAAAGTATTTGCACATTATTATTTATAGATGTGTACTTGTCAGAAGTATTCAAAAATTCCAACACTCTTAAGCAAGTAGAGTCAGTTTTTTTTAAAGCATGTAGAATATTATGCCCTCACTTCCATGAAAGTTTGGTCAGCAAGACATAGCAGGAAAAGAGCCTACTATGGCCCATACACTAAATGATTTCTCATTGAATACTGTACAAAATCTTGAGTGATTTGTATCACTGCATCTGTTAGAGGAATAAAGAAACATAGAGAGGCTAGGCTAGGTACATAGTCATTAAACAATGAAAGCAAGGGGTCCAATTCACGTTTAGACACCATGCACACTGCCTGCTACAGGGATAACCAATGGCAATTTTATTCAAGATTTAGCTCCATCCGAAAACTCATCATCCTTGTGTTGAATGAATCACTATGCTTATCACAGATGTATTTCTGGGCAGATGTAATGAGCACATTTTAGCCTCGTAGAAACAATTCCAATCAGTGCCATAGAATTTCATTTGAATTTTTAATGAGGCACAACATGCAAAATGTAAGAAAAGATGAGAATTTTTAAAAACAGAAAGAAAGAAACTGGGCATACCCAACAATGGAAGTTACAATGTCTGCTGAAGCATTATAATACAAGGCAGAATTTTTCATCTCAAACACCATATAAAAGGGCTTAGTTGGCATAATACATTAGTAAGAAATATAATTTAGTATCACTTTAAGGCATAAGATAATTCTTATTTCAGTATGTTCAATAAGAACAATAAACCATCACAAAATGAATCTCTCTTTTTGATAAATCTTTGGAGACAGAAGAAAAGTCAATTTAAAGGCTATACTTTGGGATTTTTCATCAGAGCTACATAATGAAACATGGACTTCTAAAATATTTAAGACAACTTTCATCACTTAAATCTTTTCAGTGAATTTCATTTTCCCAAAAAGGACTTTTTTATTTTCTGTAAAAGAAATAATCATCTCTCTAGACTTAGGATGGTCTTGGTATAAATGTTTGCAGACATGAACACATACAAACATATTACATACATATATGTTTGGCCTTCTCTGAAAATCAGACAACAGAAATGTAAATTAGCTCAATTTTTAGAAGTAAATTAGAATGCACTTATAAGAATCTCACTATTCTCATATTTTGACATTAATATTCTGTTAGGTATTTTCTTATAATAAATATTCAAGTATCATTCAGAATGAGATTTTTATAAGAGTATATAGTCTATCTAATAAAGGATGAGTAAATAAACTCCAGCACTGAGACTGGAGTAAAGTTTAAGATAAACTATAATCTTGTGTTGACACTATAAACATCAAGACTATGTGAATAGCATATTAATAATCAAAAACAGATGAATTTTAAGATAATTATGGTATATTCCAACTTCTATAAAAACTTACATATCACTGATAAAAATCAATCTGAAAGAAAAGTTATCAAAAAATTATTTCAATGTGTAAAGTAGGGATAAGCTGTGTTTTAAATTATATATGCCATTATGTGAGTTTAGAACACATGCATGTAATGTCTAAATGTATGATTTTTTTAACTTTCTAATGCAAAGATAGACAAGGTACTTTTCTTTTTAGATAGAAAACGATCAGTTACTTTTATTTGTGTGTATGTATGTCTGAATACATAATACAAGGTACTGTTACAGTAGGACATTTTACATATCCATATAATTATGAATTAAGGATGTCCCCATACCTTGTTCTCCCCATTACCACCCCTTTCTCCTCCCACTTCTCCTTCAGTCTCCCTTCATATTTGTTTCTATGTCATATGTACATATATGACTATGAATTTATATGAAATCTAGGAGAGTCTTATGAGAGAAAAATACATGACAGTTGTCTTTCTGAAACCAGTTTAATTCACTTAATATGGCGATCTTCTTTGGGCTGACAGAATTCCTTCAAGGTTACTTTTAAAAATAAAATGCCTACCATCAATTACAATTTATTATTTTGAAAATATATATATATCCAAAATAAAAGTTTAAGGATTTTAATAGTTACCCAGTGAAAAAAATAAAATTTACCACACAGCCTCTCCTGTATGGAACAACAGACAAATAATGGTTGCCTGTCCTTTCCACACTAGCCAGTCATTTTGCCTAATCTGCATTTTCTTAGCCATTTAAGAACATTAAGAGGCTATATCAAGTATCTTACCACCATAAAAACACCCACTGTGTTCCCTCTCAGCTTGTTAAGAAATCAAAGAGAGAAATTAGGTTAGTTTGGCATGATTTGTTTTTGATGAACCCATGTTGCCTTCTAATTATCACATTATTTTCCTCCAGATGTTTGCAAATTGAGTGAGTGTAGATTCTCTTTGTTGAAATACACTATGAAAGCCCTGGACAATAGCCTGTGTTTGAAAGCCCTTAAAAAAAATAAAAAGTGGGTTGGCTAGCATTTAAAACGGAGCTTATCTGGATGAAAGAGAATTTTCACATGACTTAAAATATGGCGATAATTACTAAAAGGAGACAATTAATAGAGGGAATGACTGAAGAAGGAACCGAATTCTCTAAGACAAACGCCAAGATGTGGTATAACAATGGCTGAAGAATGGTTACCCAAATGGGGAGACAGATACACACAGTGACAGGACACAGAGCAACGCATCTATCACCTTTCCACAATTTATTCAGATAAAAATCAAAATGGGTTTTTATGCTTAGATAACCCCCTGCTTAAGAAGATACACAGTAGCGTATCTCCTGGCAGAAAATTGAGACCTAACTTCAGGTAAGATAAACAAAGAACCGAGACCGGATTTTTTTCAATACTTTTATCTCCTATCAGCAGTGAATGGACAAAGCATTTGCCAGGATTGTTGACCTCAGTGTGTCTCTCCCCTTATCTACAAAGCAAAGTTAATGATGTCTGACTGAGAAAAGGATTTAATGAATGAACATAGCACTCTGGAAACACAGAAGGTTAGCACAATAGCACTTGAATTTTGTTTTGTTTTGTTTATTTGTCTGTTTTTGGTTTGGGTGTTTTAGTCAGAATCTTCTAGAATCTCTCTTTGCATCAGAACCAGAGTTGATTCCAAAGTTACCATTGACTGGGTAGGTTGTGGAGTCTCATAAAACCTGAGAGTATAAATGCTTGTTCAATTACTTCTTGACAAAAGTAAATTATTCCTTTTAAAATGTTCTGAGAGTCTTAGAATGCTCATAAAGTTCCAGGCACCTCAAGCTTCTCTTCAGTCTTACTAGGCCTTGACCTCCTATCTACAAATATATTTTTGAGAAAAAGAAAACCCAAGATTTACCAAAACTGCCTAATCCCCTGAATTGGTTTTTATGGTTTTTTCCCCCTGTGGGATCCGTTATAATAATAAATACTGGAATTATCTGTTGATATAATATATTCATCTGACAAAGATGTCTGTAAGTAAGAAAGTGATTAGGTAAATGTCAGTATAAGCATTCTATGAAATAATAAAATTTTTTAATAAAAGAATGAAATTAATTTAAAATTAGTGATAGAAGATTTTATAATGTAAGAGTGAGTGAGAAAATAGTGGATTAAAATTCACGCATAGTATATTCTGTATCTACTGATTTTCTTTCAATTCCTGGAACACTCACATACTTAAAACATACAAACTGTTAGTGTTTAGGAAGGAAATGGAGCAGAAAACATTATAAAGGAAATTGCCTCTTTATTATTTTTGTTGTTTTATACTTACAAATTATTTTTAAAGTAACAATATATTTGGAAATGAGTATCTGAGACATTCCTTACCATTTTCAATTTTTCTCAAGTTCAGCTCTCAGTTTTGGCAACACTTCAAACCCAAGCAAGGCCAGGCCACTGTGAACTTGAACGCAGACTCGGGAAAATTTTAAATCACAACACTCTAACAAATAGCAAATAACTTGTAATTCTTGAAAATATTTTTCATTGATCCCTTTATTTAGATTTCTTAACCTAATTGCTGTCGATGGAGATCCACAATCCCATCAATTCTCTCTCCTTTGCTCTGCCAAGATTCTCAGATTTTCTTATGCCTTTTTTTCCACTTTTGGTGTCTGGCAGATAATCTATAGAATGGCTTTGCTCCCATAAAACCCTTTTACTTACAGAGAAACTTTGTGAAGACAAGATGATTTCATCTAAAAGACAAGGATAACTGAAATCCCAAGAACGAGATGGTATAAGAGATTCGAGCTAAAAACAATCTTCAATCTTCACTGATTCCCATCCATCCATATCATGCAGATACCTTCCTTCCTTTCAATAAAAACAAACAAGCTACAGTACAGTCTCCTTCTAGCATGTCACTTATGATGCAACCCTGTACAATCAAGATGGGTATATTAGTCATGATATGGAAATGTAAATTTAAAGCAATTCAACCTCATGCCCTGGAGAGTGCTTGGATTTCTCATAGGAAAGTTACAATTAGGTTCACAGCAAGGCTTCTAGATCTCCTAAGAAAGTTCATATTCACCACTCCCCTTAATTAAAATCTTTCTTAGTGAAATTGCAAACAGTGTTGTCTCAAAAAGATTATAAAGCAAAGTTATTTATGTTAGCAAGTTTCTCATTTAAAATAAAATGTTATGAAACCTTCAAAGCTCTCACTGTACCAAACAAATAAGTCAAAACTCAAGGCACATAACTCTTACCATGCCCAAAAGCAATACCTCTAAATCAAACAAGGATATTTTAATAATGTAATACCTTCCTCTCCAAGGGATTTGAAAGTCTAAATGGCAAATATAATCATCCTCAGTGATTTTTAACAGCAAAATGCTATTCTGTGCCACAGCATAAAATAAAGGAAGAATTTGTCTCTTAGAATGGCAAAAATAAGAAAGCCATAGTCTATTGGATTGGATTTAATAGAAAAAAAGATTCAACAACTTGAAAAATATACTTTAAAATTGTATTGTGTTAAGGATTCTGTCTTCAAAATGGCAGTCATTACCCAATTACCCACCCCCACCACAGGATCCTTCACAGAGCCACTTGGATTAAGAGAGGAATTGAAGTAGGTCTTAGAACTGACTAAAGCTTCTAACTCTGTCCTTTCTTCCTTCCACTGTCAATCTTTTGTAAGATTTAATTTCCCTTTATGTTTCTTATGCAAAGAGTGGTTTGTAAAGTGATCACATATAGTCCTTGACATATTTTCAGAGTTAAAGATTATAGAATTTCTGTAATGAAATTTTTGGTTTGGGTGGGTTGGTTATGTATACTGAGCTCCTAAGATTGTTTCTAGATTGCTAAGCATGGTTAGTATACATCTTATTATTGTAAAATAATAAGAAAGATAGACAGCCCTCATACATACAACATTGTTCAAGTTTCTATGAGAGTCTCATTCTCAAGCTCTGCTTATTTGTAAAAGTGTCTTATGAATACCAAAACACCAAAGTATATCCATTAATATATTTAATGTAATATTTTAGATTTACATCTAAATTAAAATTACTTACAATCACTTACAATTCTTTTGGTATCAAAAGCAAAATCTTTTGTGCTTTGATATTTATTTTTCTGGGTATTTTAAGAGTATTTCCTTTTCAAATTATCTTTATAGTACTGTTTGCTTATTTATTTTTGCTACTCAGTACTTTCCAAGCATGTACGTGTATGTACCATGTGTGTTTGCTGCCCTCAGAGATCAGAAGACTGTGTCTTAGCCCTTGAAGCTAGAGTTACAGAAGGTTATGAGCCACTATCTGGGCACTGGGAACTAAAGCCAGATCCTGTCCAAGAGCAGTGACAACCCCACCTGGGCATTCTTGCTTTAGGGTTGCTTCACTCGCACCTTAGCATCGGCCACCCCACAGCATTGTCTCTGTCTGTTCATATACATTCTCATAAAAGAATACTAATCATCTTAAACTGAGGAACACTCTGTTCCAATATAATCTGCTCTTAATTTAACTCTCAGAAAAAAAAAATCCTCTTCCAAATCAGATCATGTTTATGGGTACCAGGAGAAGACTGTGTAAGTAACAGTGTGAAAACCATCACAAATGGATTCGTAGGATATTCTGTATTTTTTAAAAGAAGTATAATGATGAGTTTAGGAAGAAGGAAGTGAAGTTATTTTCCAGACTGGACTGAGTTCACTTCTCAGACACTGAGCTCTTACAACGCAGAAATCTGTTTCATTAATAACCAAGGGCAAAATGTGGTCTGTAGTAATTATACTGATAACATGATCAACTAATGAAGTTCATTAGTCTAGTTGATGGAAACAGGGATTTATTGACTTTTTTATTTGTCACTGGTAAATGAGCACTGTATAAAGTGGCACTTCTCGGGCAAAGTATGAAGGCAAATGTATTCTCCCAGCATCTCATCAGTCTTAATTAAATTGTGCTCTTAACTAATTTAAGCTGAAATCATCCAGAGCATATAAAATTTAAACACCTATTTAAGCAATAATCCATATAAATACTATATTAACTGTAGATAGGTCACTTATTGTTACTCAGTGTAAAAGGTTCCAATGTGATTTCTCACTGCTCAGGTTTAAAGTTCACTGAGTTAGCTTTACTGTATGTTCAGACTTTCTAATAGCTTTACCGTGTGTTCAGACTTCTTAGTTCCAAGCCAAGCTAGAATCAAATCTCATGTGTGTGTGTGTGTGTGTGTGTGTTATGAAATTTATTAAGACTAAATTATATGAATAACAAAACTAATTTCAAATAATAACAAAACAGATTTCATAAGAAAAGCACCAGAAATAATGTAGTCAGCAAACCAAGAATTCTACTTATTAAAATAGAAAAAAAATACATTTGAAGAAAGGGAATGAACATTTACAGCAACCCAAAAAATTGCACATTCTCATGATACGACATGCTGTGCCATTGACTATTCACTCCTCTGAGGTTGTCACGGTGTCACCAGCATCATTTCTTGATTTCCACCCATTATTCCATACCTAATCAACAGTCTAAAAGAAATACATTTAGATTTGAACCAAGGACCCTGTATCCAAATCTCAAATGTACAATAGAGACAAGCTAATTCATTTAAGAAGCTTTTAAAGGGCAGAGGGCAGCATTGCTGTATCCTGACCCACTGCACACACAGGTCTGAACACCGTGCCTCTGTTGCCAGAGCCTGGTGGGAATTTTATGCTGTATTTGTTCCAGACTGCTTTCTTGATCCCTATTATGTTGTTAGCTCAGCAGAGGAAAGAGATGGTTTAAAAAATGTCACAGTGGGAAGTGCTTTAATATTGAGTGGTAAATCCCCAGAGGCAAATGCAAAATACATCCACATGTTAGCTGTGCCTTCCAAGCAGACTCAAGATTGTTAAAATAAGTGACTTGGGTTTCTTTGCTTTGGCTGAGGTTGTTTGTGGTTTGGGGCTGCTTGCCTGGGGTAAAGGGGTTGTGTACCATGGACCATCAGTTTTTTATATTCTTAGGTATTATATAAGGTGCCACAAAATAAGGACTCCTCTCTTTCATCTTGCATCTACCCTTCTTAACTTAGTAGAGCAAAACTCGTGTGTGTGTGTGTGTGTGTGTGTGTGTGTGTGTGTATGTGTGTGTGCTCGCATGCACAAGCACGCATGTGTGTGTTATTAAATTATTCATCAACTTAAAAGGGAAATTTGTCTATAATACCATATTTAATAGTGTCATTGGAGGTCACCGTTACCCACCCACTTCCCCCTGCTTGCAATCACCAAGAACTATTTTTACATATTATACACAGGACAAATTATGAATATTCAAATGTGATCTAATTAATTCTCTAGAATGACAGATTCTGTCTTTCAGGAGAAAAACATCAACCTCCTTTCTTTTTTTTTTTTTTATTTTTTTCCTCACTGTAATGAAGAAAATAACAAAGATATTCCAAACACAGCCTCTTGAAATTAAAACCAAGAATTATGCTTTAGCAGAGCTGGAAATAGCAATATTAAGTTCTTAGGAAAAATCTACACATCCCTCTGATGTCTTTTGATGCTTTTTCTTTCTGATATTATTTGATTTTTTACTGTCCCACTCTTAGAGATTTAACTTATCTATTTTCAGAAGTGCTTAGGTTTCAAGATCCATTGTGATTCTTTTGTAGGCAAAATTGGTTTTTGATCTCTGATGTTGAACATCTGCAAATGACATTTATATGCACGGTAATGACACCCAATCATAAAGGATGTAGAATAATCTGTCTGTGTTACAACAGATGTCAATTTTTGTTGCTTGTTATTACAAGAGGAAGTGGCGTTCCTCTCTGTGACAAGCAGTGTTGCTTCTAATCCCTAGCAATAAATATACCTAGGATATGTACAGAAATGGCATTCAGCCTGAATATCCATCACCGTTCTGATTGAAATGCATCTGGACCCTTTGAGTATATTTACTATGATTACTCAGTTCAAGCCTTTTCACACTATTGTGTGTGTGTCATCAAATGGCAGTAAGGAGAGTAACTGCATCCATTATTATAGGTTTTAGGACGCTGCCATCTGTTGAGTATTAGCCTTTGCCATTCCCCAACTGGTATAGAAGTGATCCAAAATTACACAGAAGGCACCCCACAGTAATGCATTTTTATATCACTTTTCATTCCCTCTCAACAAAGAGTGGCCCCTCCTTAAGTTGTCCTATTAGGAATGTACTGATTAACAATGAATCACACTGAAGTGATTTGGTGTCATTTAAAAACTTAACATCAAAAGCTTCAGTCACAGAGACAGTATGCCGAATACATATCTCAGTAAGCAGAGGTAGTATGTAAGGTTGTGATAGCTAAACGATGATCTAAATAGAGAAAAGTGACAAGTACATTCCTATTTCCATAAACTGTGTGGAAATACTCTATGAATTCTTTTTATGAAGTAGATGGGAAACAAGTTTATGTAAAGTTACATGCTTCCAATACTTAGGATATCAAAGCATTTTCAATCACAAAATTAACAGGAATTTATATTTTCAAAACAAAAGACTGAAGGTTGCCTCTGCTAGAGCCAGCAGTAGTTTACAGCCATACTAAAGCCCACATATAACACTATTTGTGAAAGTATCCAATGTAAATGAAAAATTGCAGGTAAGGCATAGATATTATATGATAATATATTAGATATTCTAAAATGCAATGAAAGAACATATTGTAAAGTCGAAACTCTTAGTGAATTTTCTATTTTCAAAATTGTTCAGTGGAAAAAGATTTGTATAATTCAATTTTAACAAAAAGCCTGGTGAGGGCAAATTTATCAATAGTGTAATGAAAATTAAAAAAATAATATAGTAACAAATGCAAGAAAGAGAAGCTAGAGAGATAATGCAAGTGATACTTAGTCTGTTTTCTAATTACACCACATTATACTCTTTGTATCCTTAAAAAAACAGTTCAATGTTCACCATACATTAGGTCCTCAAGAAATATTACAGAAAATAACCTGATATTAAAGGACCATGAAATATTAGAAATGGCTAAATTTTTTTTAAATAAATGTCTGTTTATGGGGTTAAAGAGATGTATTGATGCTTAAGAAGTTCTTTTCCTGCAGATGACTCAGGTATAGTTCTTAGCATCCACAATAGTGGTTTACAAATATCTATAACTCCACATTCAGAGTGTCTGATACCCTCTTCTGGCCTCTTTAAGCACCAGGCAAAACTTTCATACACATAAAATAAATAAAAATCTTTAAGAAGTGATTATGGCAGTTGAATGTGGATCACTTCTTACTACATAAAATTTAATACCACATAGAATTTAATGATGACAGGACTCTGAAAAATATCACCAACACTGAAAGCAACAGTTAGCCCTGTCTTTAAGAGAAGGAAAAAAGAAACATCTGTGCATTTTCATGTTCTCTTAATTACATGAGCTACTGATAATCTAGAACATAAACACACTATCTTCATTGCCTTTGTCCAATCAAAGAAAAATACTTGAACCATTTTAAGACACAAGAGAATTGGCTTCAAGGATCAGCAAAATGGTCTGAAGACCTGAGTTCCATCTCATGAACACACATTATAGAAAGAGAGAACTGACCTCCAAAAGTTGTCCTCTGATATTCACATGCATGCCATGTTACACACACACACACACAGACACACACACATACACTAAATGTTTAAAAAAGAATTGATTTTATTAAAAAATGACTTTTTCTATATAGAATTGAAGACTTTATTATTTTTGATTATTTTGAAAGGAATTAAATGAAGAAGACACAGTATCTAAAAAAAAGCAACAAAAAAATAGTCAATGATCTATATTTAAATTTTTGCAAGAAATTAAAGAGAATATGAAAAAGAGAACTCAGTAGAATGCAGATAAAATATACCCTTTCTATTTAGGATCTCAGAAAGGACAAAAATGTATATCTTTTAATGTCACTTAGAGTGCAAACAAAATCATTTTCAAGCAAATGTAGATTTGGAAAGATGATTCTAATCATAGGTAAAAGCTAAAAGGTTCAATGTATATAAATGCATAAAAGCTAAACAAATGATAATGATGATCAATAAAACTCCAAAGTAATAAAGGCTGTCTTGAGTGGACTTCCTAATACGTGGTATTCTGCCTGGAATTTACCAGATGACATCATTATTGATCCAATCTTAAGGATGATGCAGTTCATTGCACAACAACAACAAAATAGTAAGAACAATGATGTTTCAAAGTGTTATACCAGATATCGAGGTCATTATTAATATGCAGCAATACACAGTGCAGCCTAGAATAATATTTATTTACTATACTTCTGTCTGACATGATTTATGCTCCTAAGAACATTGCAAAGCAATAATATTTCTTCCTTTGAAAATGTTCATAAAAACTGAGACAGGTTATAGTCCTGAGCATTTGATGCATGCATCTTTCTTTAAAATCAGAGGAGCCCATTCAATTCAAGCACAATTTCTTAGGCACTACCACATTGCAATCATTATGGTAAGAACTGTAAAACATGGAGGGGGAAATGCTACCTATCTACCTTTCAGTTAGATCCACAATGGTTTTAGACCTATGGTACTGAACTCCCTTGTTACACAGATTGTAGTAAAGAGGAAACAACAGAAAGTTGTTAAAAGTTCTGAGAATCCAAGTCCCTCCACTCCTCAAATTTAATGTACAGAGTATGTTTGCAAACACATCTAAGGAAAGCCCATCAAGTAAATATTCCTAATAGAACTGAGCTATATCACCAAATGAAGCAAGGTTTTACTTCTAACTCAAGGCATTCTAAAGGGAAGAATCTTACTAAGATGAAGAATGACTGATTGGAGAAGGCCACAAAATGACCAAGTGTCCAAATTTCAGAGACAAGAATGGGTAAGGGGGTTAAAGGGAAACTCTTTGAAAAACAAGAGGATTCTTAAAACTCAAAATGAAGGATATGAATTTATTCTACAGTCCAAAGTAAGTTAGACAATAAGTAAGCAGTTTTGAATTGAGGAATGAAATGTTAATGTTGCTAATACAAGAAAAGAAATGAAACACATTTGTAGATCGTTTATGTTTTAAACATAAAGAGAAATAACTAAAAGAATATTCACTGGCATATTAACAAAATAATGTTTTATAATTGGCAATTTCTCTTCTCTAAGGATATTACAGAAATGAAGTTAATTGGTACTCACATTTCTATTCTATTCTATCATATTCAATATTCTATTATATCGTTTTCACCAATAGTAAATATATTATTTCTGATTGTTGTAACCGAAATGTGAGGAATTACAGAGCAAAAAAATATGTCCAAAGCTATATAGGTATTTAACTTTCAGTATTGATTAAGGCAAAATGTGGCCATTGCCCTTTGGTCAGGACACTTACTGCTATTGATTAAAAGCCAAATATTGCCAGCAGCCAGCAAATGATGGTGGCGCTTTCCCAAATAACCTGCAGTCTCTCCTAGAATAGCACTGTAAGCATGCATTACAGGAAGGGGGATCAGCTGGATCTGGGAAGTCGAGGTGTTTCCCATCATAGAATAGGGCAGCAGGAAGTAAGCACAAGGACAGAAAAATTCCATGACTTGATGTACCACAAGTTGAGAGCCTATGCTGCTGTTCTCAGTAAAAGCAATTAAGGCATAATATTGATGAGAAAAAGGACCAGACGTTGACCTTTGTGGAACAGTAGCACCTGCTTACCTTGTGAGGAAGTGGAGAATCTAACTGGGACTAATCTGAAGCAGCAGTTGTCTTAAAGAATGAAACTATGGGGAAATTACTGCAGACACCTGCTTGGAGGCATGTTTCCCTTGGTGCATCATCACTGATTTGGGAGGAAAATCACTTCTTAGTCTTAGTTACCTTACAACTTAACACCTCAGCAGATGAAGGTTCACCTACTTAAAAAATTACATTTTGAATCTTTTAAATTTTTAATATTTTAAAAAACTTCTAATTTTCATGTGTATGAGTGTCTTGTCTGTATGTATACATATGCATCACAGGTATGCCTGGTGCTCATGGAGGTCAAAGAAAGCACCAGCTCCCTGAAATCTAGAGTTACAGATAGTTGTAAGCCCTCACTCACATGGCTGCTAGGAACTGAACCTGGGTCTTTTCCAAAAGAAACAAGTGCTCTTCCCTATCTGGGAACTCTAGCCCCTTAAATGGATTTTTAGAAACACATTCAGAGGGTATGATATGACTATAACTAATTTCATGAATTTCAGTAAGGAAGATAATTATGCATGGGAATCGACAGGTATATACACTTTTCCTTTAAAAAAAGAATATGCATTTTCAGAGTATACTGAAGATGAAGTACTGTGTTTAAATATGTCTCTCAGACCAAGGCTTAAACATGAATCATAGAGAAGAGAGAAGGTTCAATGAGGGCCAATGGATTAAGGTTTAGGAATGCAACTCATTCGTCACAGCACATAAGCCACAAACTTCCTCTGGAAATCTGTGTCCATTCTATTTGATCTGCACTGGGTACACAGAGTTAAGCAGTTGATGCTAGTCCTGGACACACGACTCTCGAGGCAGGTCTATCTGAAGACTGGCATCTAACAATTGTGCTACTTGGAAGTCTGTCCAGCTAACGGTATATGTATACAATCTAAAGCCACTAACCAAGTCTCAACAGATCACAAAGAAGGGCCAACATGGCAAGGAGTCAAGTAGGTCAAGCACTGAATGAGCCGAAGCGTGTGTGAGGAGGAAATAAACTGAGTCTTTAAAATGCACGGAGCTGGATTCCAGGCTCCTAAGTTGTTTTGTTTTATAAAGTGATTGCTCTCAGTCACTGGCATGGATTCTATGGGATTTATTACAAGAGCCAGAAGGGAAAAAAGTAAAGTAAAATCAAGCAGAGTCACCCAAGCAAATGGATCCCCCTTGCCAAATACACACACACACACACACACACACACACACACACACACACAAACTACAAAAAAAATCTTTTGAATAATTATTAGTGAATTAGTGATCAAATCTACTTTCTTGTTTAGAAAAACACATCAATATTATATGAGTTCATATTGCACATGCGTTAAACACATTAGAAAGGGGAATTTAGATATTGCACAACACCTCTTATCATAGCTACCCACCTCATCTAGAATTCCTTTGGAGTATTTCTGTCCTTCTATTCCATGTCCTTTCATTCCTTAGGATTCACTTTCAAATTTACCCTATTCTGTATCTGCTTAATTATCACATAGCTAAAAGATACATAAGTACTCGTTAAAGCTGAAAGTTCTACTTGGTAATTAATACTCACTAATTTTATCTCCCTCTCTTAAAAACACATGGTAATAATAAAAGAACTAGATTTAAATGTTTTCTTAAATGGGGCTCTATCATTGTAGTTTTTACTCTCTACCCTTTCTAGCCATGATACTTGTAGAATAAGCCTGGTCTTCATAGCTGAATGTAGTGCAGTTGCAAGTGATTGAAGTCAGTGTTGGAGAGATAAAGGCAGTAAAGGCATCAAGATAACAAGGTTATTCCCAAGTTAGAGTATAGGAAGGCATGAGTCAGCAAATACATCACATGCTAAGAACTTCTGACTCAATCTGAAAACAATGGAAGCCTTTCATACTTATTAATCTGGAAGGCAAGGATGGAAGTTGTGAATCACAAAGTTCACTTTAACAATATGGAGATGGAGATGGATCTTTAAGTGTAATACTGGAAGAAAGTCCAAAGGTCAAGATGAAGGAGGAATCTAATGGCCTCAGGGAAAGCAGTGTCAGGGAATACTAAGATGATGAAATCACACAGTTCAATGACATGTTGGAATCCTCCTGGCATCCCTTAACCTAAATGTTCAGCCAATGCCATGTTGACTGTAAAGATCCTTCCCAACCTCAAGTTCATTACAGATATCTCCCTATCCACTGAAATCACCTGCTTAGACATTTCCTTTTTATGTTCTCATACAAACTTCTGGTTGTTTCTCTTCTAAATCTCAGTTCATCCTGCGTGGTCTAGGAGTTCCTTGTCTATGTGTCTAATGTCTCCATCCACTACAAATTTCCTTCAAGAGTTTCCTAGCTGGTTCATTCAGAGCTTGATGGACCATGTGTGAGCAAATGAAGAAATTTAGATATCTCAGAAACACTTGGCTACTTTTGCACAGCTAAAAGCAAAACCAAATTCCATGGCCAACAGCAGGCATAAATAATGAGAAGCAATCCAATTAGCTTAAAACAAAACCCACATTGGGCTGTGAGGAAAATACTTAGATGGAACCAATAGGTAAGAACCAATACATGCTGTTTATAGAAATGTTTCTCTGCGCATCTTCCTGCATATCACAGTGGCAACAGAGAACCAAGATTATTTTATTGACAAACAACAAACAAACGCTGACATTGTGAAGAAACTTGTGATTCATTACAAAAAGAACTCCTTTTTTTTTCTTGAGCCACAGTCCTTCACTCCGACACTAAAATAGAAAAGAAAATGCACCCTAATGATTTCCTACAGCGATATAACCAAACTCAAGCCCTTATGACTCTGGAAATGTAGTTAATAGGGATAAGGAAAAGGTGTCGAGGATAATGGCTTCTTTTCGATTGCTACTCCTCCACCATGAAGGGAACAATTTTCATTTCCACCAATATTAACCAAGGAGATGATAGCACATCTAGCTATTCATTATTGACAAGTACTTTGAATTTCATAATTGAGAAGAGACGAAACACAAAATAGAAGTCATCGAGAGACAGTGGCTTCCTAAGAATTCCTCCGCATTAATACCATTCTGCCTAAATCCCTTTGAAGATAGATGCTTAGATGCTGAGAGAAAATAATTGAACAATTTCGTGGTGACATTAAACAGCAGCTCATAATTGACCTCAATATGAATAGCAATAAAGATGGAGAGACTGGCATATGCTCTACATATACAGTGTGGGCAGGGTCCAAATCCAAACGCCTTTGACTCCATCACAGGAGAACAACATGAGAAAGCTGCCTACCAATCATTGCAAAGCCCTTTTGCTGCCTGTAGCAGAGCTGGATGTTTTCATACTAATCGACTGCATGGAAACAATAGGACGGCTTTCTCCAGCAAAAGAACTCAGACTGCATTGATCCACAAATTGACAGATGTGGTGGTACCACTTTCTTCCTAACAGGGCATTTCAATTGGCCATATCAAAGTGAAGTGTTGTGCAATTCTCTGTATAATCAGCACTTACTGCAGCTGAAGGATGACTGTTCCTCAGAGTAGCAAGTTGCATTGCCAAATATAAGGGTGGTCATTGATATACGCCCCTCTTTCCCACCCTGGTACCATCTCCCGGGCATGAAGGTCTGAGTAGAGCCTGAGACATTTACTTAGTGTTCAAGATTTTCAGACAATTCTGAGGACTGAGTGAGCAAATAAAAATTGCCTGTTTGGTTTTAAAAAGTGACTCCTTTGAGAGGCTAAACCCTGCAAAATAGGCTATATAGAGTCAATATTTAAAATAACGGCATATTTGAATTGGCATTTAAATAAATATGAAAACTGAATGCATACCAAATAATAATAATTAATAATAATAATAATAATCATTTCATAACATCACCAATTTAGCATCTTCCTCGAGTCCATTTATTGCATCTTTACTTTCTGTTTACTTTCTTTTCCTTGATACACACCATGCGTTTCTTATGCTCCAGCACCGGCAACCAAGTTGGTCTCCATCATATGTACCCACTGAATTTCTGTCCATAGAAGCAATCTAGCTTCTTAGAAAATCCTTTCAATGACTAAAGCTGCTAACTTTGCAAAGAAGATCTATAACTCTTGATTGGTGCGAGTCTCTCCGTTCTCACCTCCTGGATATCCCATGTTTATCTACTTCATATCTATTAGCAAGGAATTCCTGGTAGCTGAAGAAACTTTGCAGATGTGCCAGCTACCTGGATTTGCAGTGTTCTTCCATAACTACACAACCCAATTCTACTCATCAAGATGCCTTTTCTTTTTCTCTCCAATAAATGTCTCATCTTAACTTATCCCCACCAAAAAGGTCTGGAAGTTTCCTTTTCTAGAGTGTAATTCTCTACTAAGCATAGTTCTTTGATTGCATTCATTCTACCATATTAAATCCATGCCCCCCTAACCTCTCATACTAGAAGATAAGTACTCCAAGACTGTTCTCCTGACAAGGCAGGGGAAACTGAGGCGAGGGCATAGTGTCAGCGATGGATCAGTGAGCAGACTTCTCTGAGAGAGCAAAGCTTGATTATCTGGGACCAGCACGCCTTGTGACTGGTGAGAAATTCCCTGAACTCTAAAGTCTTCGGAGATCGGAGAGAACAAAAACTAAATAAAAAGGAGGAAAAATTGCATACACACATACATACACACATGATAGATGAAAGAAATGTCAACAAGCTCCAACCACTTCACACGTACACATATGTGCATATATAGGTATACATTCACACATTTGGTGGATGGAGCAAGCTTCCACATGTAGACTCCAATAAATTTTACATATATATATATATATATATATACACACACACACACGCATGCACAAATACATATTTGGTGGATAGAGCAAAAGCCAATGAGTTGACTCCAATAACTTTATATTTTTCTCTTATCTTTTTTATTCTACCTAAGACAGAGCTCTCTATGTAAGAATAAGATTAACTCATAACAACAAGTTACATATTCTCTAAAAACAACCAGCACAAAATCATATTCTTCAAAGATAGATTAAAATCATTAGAGAAAATGAAATTACAACAGGATCATCATGCATTCTTCTTTTGAAACTCATACCTAGCTAAATATTCTCCATCTATATTTCTCTCCACAAGTTTATCACAACCCCAAAGCAATAATTCTTTTATCATTGATTAACAAACTTAAACAAGCCAGTAGATAATAGCAAATTTTTCCTATGTTTAGCTGACAACAATTTGTATTTAACAAGAAACAGATCATAATCTATCTTAGATCTTATATTTGAAATCTTATTCAGCTAAAATGTCTAATCATCTTGTAACCCATCGAAGCTCACTGTTATTCTTTCCTAACCCATCTACAAGAGAGGAGGCATATTCTACTCTTTATTCTAATTCTATAAACCATCTCCCTAAACTTTGCATTAACTCTGCTAACTTCTTAAAACTATTTAAATCAAATCAGAAATTCTGTAAAATCTTTAGTTCATTTAAACAATATTATTTTATCACAGTTCTTCATATTGAGCTATAGAATATTTGCCCAATAGAGTACGCTGTCTCCCAAGAGTCAACTACACCAGATTTTAGGCAGTGAGGGTCTCTCCATGCCCATTCATGCCATGCTAGATATATGAGGAATATAGCAATGATAATCTGAGAAGGCACAGCAGCAGCAAGAAGCAATCCAGAGACAAAGCCCCTGGGTCTGTGCCTCTCTGGCACACAGCCATCACAGCTGTGTTAAACCATCAATGTCTCTAGGAAGCTTATGTGCCCACTGCAGTTCCCCCTGCATGATACCCACCAACTACCTGCAGAAGTCATGGTGAAAAGGGCTTTGACATGAAAACAAGCAGCTGATAGTATAAGGATACCATCTATCAATGAGACAATATCTTTGCTTGCTATTTAACCAACAGAAGATTGATATAAAACACATATTTAAAAAGTCATATGTGATCAAAATATATTGTGTACATGAAGTGATTTTTCAAAGAATTATTTTAAAGCATTACATAATAAAAATGAATAAAAGATAAATAACAAAAAAGCAAATAAGTCAGTCACTAAAAGAACAAATGAAATGAATACATTTTAACTAACAAGTGCTAATAGCTAATAAGCACATGACAAGATGTTCAGCATCCTCAGTTTTCCAGAAAAATGCAAATTAAGACTACATTATGATTCATCTCATTTCAGTCAGAGTGACTATCAACAAATAGATCTCAAATAGCTTTAATTAGTCTGGGGTGTGGGGGGAAATGGACATCCTCTTGGTAGGAATAGACATAGCCAGACACTATAAAAAAAATCAGTAGATAGATACTTGAAAAGAGGTAAGATTAGAGTTTCCATATGACCCACTCCTTGACTTCTGGATACACATCCAAAGAAATCAAAACCAGTTTACAAACAAAAGCTAAATTCCAGAGTTGACATAGGTGCCTAGCAGTTGGTGAATGGAAAAAGAAAGATTACATACATATATAATGATTTTTTTTTATTCAGCCATAAAGAAGAAAGTAATTTGTGAAAAAAACCATGGCACTGGGCATCTTCTGTTAGTTGATACAAGCCTGACTCAGAAAGACAAATATCAAGTGCTTTCACTCATATACAGAATTTAGAGGTTCAAAACCATGATGGTAAAACAGGAACTATTAGGAGAATACAAGGAGATGAGTTAGAAGAGAGAAAGACATTATAGTGGAGGGGATGAATATCATCAAAGTATACATGCACAAAAATGACATAGCTGAGTTTTGTATAATTAATGTTTGCTTTTAAGGTATGATGGGGGAGACTTAGGAGTTTTCTGAATTTCAATCCTGACACCAGCCCTTACAAACCGTGTGAAACTATGCAAGTTGCCCAAAGCTCTCTGGGCTACAGTGTACTCAACTGTTAACAAGAACTGTGACAATATACACTGAAGTAAGGATTAGGAAATGTGGTCTTTGTAAAAGCTCTAACCCAGTAATGTTCAGATGATAGTGTTTTTCAGATTGAGAAGTCAGTGGGATCTATCTTTAATCTCCAGTGGATATATGGTAAAATCTCAGATGCAATGTTGTGCTGGAGGACATAGGCTGTCTTAATGAAAGAAGTAACAGGCAAGTTCATCCCAGCAGAAACACTTCAGCAGTTTTGATGCTAGGTTTTCTTGGGCCATTTAACAGGAACCATTCTTCCAAGGGCCCTAATACCTAAACATTTCCATTACTTCCTTCAAGGAATGCTACTCTGTCTCTTTTCAAAGTTTGAGTCTCAAAAACACTCAACCTTTTCAGAGTTTTATTTCTCTGTTATTGTGCTTCTAATAGAACTTCCTAAGTAGACCAGAATGAGCTAATGAGCTTACTCACACAGCACAAATGAGCTTCCCAATCCTGACTTCACTGCTTACATCAGAAAAGCAGCATCTAAAGAGTCATCAACCTTATCTAAGTTTATATTTGCATAAGAAAGAAATGTCATAATATAGCTAAAAATATATAATGCATAAGTGAATACATAAACCATTTGTCTTCTCTGTTATATACACCGCAGACATATCAAACTTACATATTATGGTTTAAATGCCAATGTGTATCAGGGGACACATTAAATTTATAAATCAACTCATCGATAAAACTTAAAAATTATAAAATTTCTATCTGTCCATCCTGAGAACTGTTAAGAACAGAGAACAGAGAATAAAATTGAGCTGCAAATGGGCACAGAGGTCATTCAAAGTGCTGAAGAGGATGAGCCTTGTCCTATTATCTTTGGAATAGAACATCAAACCTCAAATTTTCAAAAGGAGGATTGTTCCTACCTCAAATCACAGCATTACGTGAACTGATATAAACTCTACTCTTTATACTATGATATTGCAAATGAAATTTGACTTTAATTATCTGTAGTATCACGGCTTTAGAAACAGAATTTTATCGAAAGCTTTTTATTAGAGTGAATGGATAGTCTTCACACACTCAATAATTCACATGGACAATGTATTTCTGTAATACCAATTAATTTATGAGCTCTTTACCTTCATGTACTTTGTACAATTTTAAACAATGTTACTACATTATTTCTAGACCATTGTCAGTTTTCATCTTTTCAAATTGTGGTATATTTTGATTTAAAATACACATTTAAGATAGTAATGAATTGTCTTAGTCAGTGTTCTATTGCTGCAAAAAGACACCATGACCAAGACAACTCTTAAAGGAAAGGAAAGGAGAGGAGAGAGGAGAGGAGAGAGGAGAGGAGAGGAGAGAGGAGAGGAGAGAGGAGAGGAGAGAGGAGAGGAGAGGAGAGGAGAGGAGAGGGGAGGGGAGGGGAGGGGAGAGGAGGGGAGGAGAGAGGAGAGGAGAGGAGAGGAGAGAAGTGGAGAAAAGGGAGGGGAGGAAAGGGAGGGGATGTGAAGGGAGGAAGGGAAGGAAGGAAGGAAGGAAGGAAGGAAGGAAGGAAGGAAGGAAGGAAGGAAGGAAGGAAGGAAGGAAGGAAGGAAGGGGAGAAAGAAAGAAAGAAAGAAAGAAAGAAAGAAAGAAAGAAAGAAAGAAAGAAAGAAAGAAAGAAAGAAAGAAAGAAAGAAAGAAAGAAAAGGAAGAAAGAAAAGAAAGGAAAAAAAGAAAGAAGAGACACAGAGAGAAGATGATTTAACTGTGGTCTTGCTAGCAGATTCACAGATCAATCCATTATCATCATAACATAGCATGGTAGCACACAGGCAGACAAGGTGCTGGAGAAACAGTTGAGGGTTCTACATGCTGATGCATAGGCACAGAGAGACTGAGACTCTGAACCTGGCTTTGAAACCTCAAAGCTCACCTTTAGTAACACACTTCCTCTAACAAGGCCATCCATCTTAATCCTTTTCAAACAGCACCACTCCATCATGACTAAGTATTCAGATATATAAGCCTATAGGCACCATTCTTTTCAAATTACGAAATTCCACACCCTGGTCCCATAAGCCTGAAGCCACATCTTAATGCAGAATATGTTCAGCTTAACTTTGAAAGTCCTCATTTTCTATCACAGTCTCAGCATTGTTTAAAAGTCCAAAGTTCTTAAACTCACAGCAATCTCTTAACTGTAAGTTGCTGGAAGATCAAAACCAAAGATCATATATTTCCTACATACAATGTCACAGAATGCACATTACCATTCAAAAGAGAGGAAAGGAAGCATAGAGACCGAATACTAGACCAAAGCAAGTCCGACACTCAGCAGAGCAAGCAGTACATTCTACAGCTCCTTGTTTGATGTCAAAGCACTCTTCAGAACTCCAGCTCCTTCCAGCTTTGTGGACTGAAACATATTTCTCTCTTCAACTGGCTCCACACTTGAGCTTCAGCTCTCATTGGAAGATATCTTATGCTCTTGGCATTTCCAACATATTGTGGTCTCTAACATTCCAGGACTGACAAAATGGCCTCTCCATGTCTCCATGCAGAGTGACGCCTCACGTACTCCTGGTTGCAGCAGCATTTTTCTCATAGGCACAGAGGGAGGTTTCACAACCCTTTTCTTGTATTCTTTCATTTTATTTATTCTTCTCTCACATAACACACCTTAACGACAGCTCCTCCCCCACCCTTATTCCTAGTACCCCCCCCCCACACACACACACACAACTTTTCATCTCCTCCAGACCCACTGCTTCTCTGGTTCCCGCTAGAGAAGAGCGGGTCTCCCAGGGACAGCAACTAAACAAGGCATAACAAGATACAATAAGACTAGGTACAAACCCCCATATCAAAGCTGGATTAGACAACCCAAGAGCAGGCAAAAGAGTCAGAGGCGCCCCAGCTTCCACTGATAGGAGTCTCACAAAATTCCCTAAGCTAAACAAATGTACCATATGTATTATACAGCCTTGCCTTCTTCCTGACTTTAGTGAAAGTACTTTATTTCGATTTTTGTTAATATAGGATATAAATAGCCTTTATCATGTTTTCTTGTATTTCTCTTGTATCCTTAATCTCTCCTAAACTTTTTTTCATTTACATTCATTTTATTTTTTTTATTTTTTTTATTTTTTTTATTCGATATAATTTATTTACATTTCAAATGATTTCCCCTTTTCTAGCCCCCCCCACTCCCCGAAAGTCCCGTAAGCCCCCTTCTCTTCCCCTGTCCTCCCACCCACCCCTTCCCACTTCCCCATTCTGGTTTTGCTGAATACTGTTTCACTGAGTCTTTCCAGAACCAGGGGCCACTCCTCCTTTCTTCTTGTACCTCATTTGATGTGTGGATTATGTTTTGGGTATTCCAGTTTTCTAGGTTCATAACCACTTATTAGTGAGTGCATACCATGATTCACCTTTTGAGTCTGGGTTACCTCACTTAGTATGATGTTCTCTAGCTCCATCCATTTGCCTAAGAATTTCATGAATTCATTGTTTCTAATGGCTGAATAGTACTCCATTGTGTAGATATATCACATTTTTTGCATCCACTCTTCTGTTGTCCTAAACTTTTATCATGAAGAGGTATAAGATTTTGTTAAAGGCTTTTGTGGAATCAAGTGAGAAGATCATATAGTTCCCTTTTTTCTTTCAGTTTGTTTATGGTGGATTACATTGACCCGTTTTTCATGTTGAACTATCCCTGTATCTCTGCCATAAAGCCTACTTATTCATGATGGATGAACTATTTGATCTGTTATTGGAGTCATTTTATGAATATATTTAGTGAGCATTTTGCTTATATGTTCATAAGGGAAATTGGTTTACAATTGCCTTTCTCTGCTGAATATTTGTGTGGTCTGGATATCAGTGTACTGTGGCCTCACAAAATAAATTTAGCAGTGTTACTGTTTCTATTTTGTGGAATAATTTGAGGAGTATTGGCATTAACTCTTCTTTGAAAGTCTAGTAGAATTCTGTGATAATACAATCTGACACTGATTTTTTTTGCTTTGGATATTTTAATGACTTTTTCTTGGATATTGTTACTTGACTTTTTCCCTTACTGCTTTCAATATTCTTTTTTTGTTTTGTGCATTTGGTGTTTTAACTATTATGTGACAGGAGGAATTTCATTTCTGGTCCAGTCTATTTGGAGATCTGTAGACTTCTTATATGTTTATAGGCATCTCTTTTGGGGGTTTGGGAAGTTTTCTTCTATAATTTTGTTGAAAATATTTACAGGCCCTTTAAGTTGGTAATCTTTGCTCTCTTCTATATTGATTTATCCTTAGGTTTGGTCTTCTCAATGTGTCCTGGATTTCCTGGATTTCTTTTTTTTTTTTTAATTTTTTTTTGGGTGGGTTAAGAGCTTTTTGCATTTTACATTTTCTTTAACTGTTGTGTCAATGTTTTCTATGGTATCTTCTTCACCTGAGATTCTCTCTTCTCTCTCTTTTATTCTGTTGCTGATGCTTGCATCTTTGACTCCTGATCTCTTTTCTAAGTTTTCTATCTCCAGGGTTGTCTCCCTTTGTGATTTCGTTATTGATTCTATTTCTATTTTTAGATCCTGGATGGTATTGTTTATTTCCTTCACCAGTTTGGTTATGTTTTCCTGAAATTCTTTAAGGGTTTTTTGTGTTTTCTCTTTAAGGGCTCCTTTCTGTTTACTTGTGTTCTCCTGTCTTTCTTAAAATCCTCTATCATCATCATGAGATGTGACTTTATATCACAGTCTTGCTTTTCTGGTGCGTAGGGGTATCCAGGGCACACTGTAGTAGGAGAACTAAGTTCTGATGGTACCAAGTAGCCTTGATTTCTGTTGCTTATATTCTTGCCCTTGCCTCTCACCATCTGGATATCTCTGGTGTTAGCTGTGCTTCTGTCTCTAACTGTGGCATGTCTCTCCACCAAGAATGTGTGTCAGTACTCCTGGGAGACCAGTTCCCTGGGAGGAATTTGGGTATGGAGAGCTGTGGCACAGGGTCAGTTCTGTGTGAGAAGGGAAACTGGAAGAGTATTCTTAACTGTAAAGCCAGAACACATGGTTGAAGCTGTCTGATGAGAGCAGAACTTAGCCTCCTCCTTCATTTCCAGCATCTTTTTTTTGTTCATGGTTTTTTGTTTTTTTGTGTGTGTTTGTGTTTGTTTTTGTCTGTTTGTTTTACTCTCTAAGCTTTAATTCCTTTTGGCAAGGTGAAAGCTTAGTTGGGTAGAGTATTGTCCTTTATTCCATTTGGCATCAGGCTGTTTAAAGCTTTTATCTCCTTGAGCAATGGATTTAGCTATACTACACCAACTAGTGCCCCTTTTCTTCTTAAAATATATATACTTTCTTTACCAAAATATCACCAGAATATTCTCTAGGTCATTTGCTAATATTCTGCCCCTCCAAAAAATTCTTATGTTTGGCTCCAACAATTCTACTCACTCTCAACACTGTATTCCATGCTTTAACTAGGCTGGTCCACTAAACCCTACATAAAGCATTCAACTGATATTCAATTCCAAAGTTCCCGAAATCTTCCATATTCCTTCAAAGGAAAGTATGGTCAGGCCTATTATAGAAATACCACATATTTGGTACCAACTTTTGTATTAATTAGTGTTTTGTTCCTGTGAAGAGACATCATGGCCATAGCAACCCTTAGAAAAGAAAACATTTAATTATGAGCTTGCTAGGTTTCACAGGTAAGAGAATTCTCATCATAGTGGAGACATGGTGGCATGCAGCCAGAAATAATGCTGAAGTATCTGAGAGTTCTACATGACCCATAAACAGAGAGAGAGAGAGAGAGAGAGAGAGAGAGAGAGAGAGAGAGAGAGAGAGACTGGGCCTATTATGGGCTTTTGAAACCCCAAAACCCATCCCCAAGTGATACACTTCCTCCATCAAGGCCACACCTATTAATCCTTTTCAAATAGGACCACTCCCTGATGATTAAGTGTTTGGGGACCTTACAATGTAAACCACTTGAACTATCATTTTTATATTCACCTTTGAAGTACTAAAATTTATTGTCTCACTTATTTACATAAATATTTATTGTATTGTTTCATATATTCTTATGTTCACTTAAAGTGAAATAATCTTGATTCTTAAATCTACCTGTCTGTGTGTGTTAGTGGTACTTCATCTTTATATCATAAAATTTTAATGTTGTTGGTACCTATTTTCAGGCACGGCCTTACTCTACAGAAATGATTAGCCTGGAACCCACTGGGCAGGTTGTCCTCAAACTCCTGATAATTCTTGCCCTCACCCCATGAGTGACAAGCATGTGAAAAGTATCTGTCTAAACTATGTAATGTCACTTTTAAAATGTACAGCTAAAAGTGTTTCTTTAAAGATGTCTCTATAGCACTGTAATTAAAAATCAGATAACCCTCCACTCAGTAACCTTGAGATTCTGCTCAGCACTGCAGAATCTGGGCTTTCAGTTTTGCCACCTACACAGGTCTTAGTCAGATCCTAGAATTCTTGCATCTCACCTAGGTTTGCATATCTTTCAATTTCTCTGACTCTTGCATTAATAATTAATGAAAATACATAGTCATCCTACAGCCAATATAGAAAGTTTATCCTAGAGGAAGATAAAATACTGGACAGGCTGACCTTCCACAAGAAAACCATCTATTTAAATTTCAAAGTGCCAATTGGAAGGAGCATAATTTTCTGAGTAAAGCCCGGTTCCTTTAGGGACAATCGTTCTTCACGGAACCAGGGAAATGTTAAGTCAACTTCTGAGGAAACATAACTTGCCATACTCTCTTGAGAAAATTCCATGTAAGCCAAAAAAGTGTCAGGTCTCTTCCCAGCAGGCCTTGCTATCATTTGGGAGAAAGCAGCTACCGAGGCCTGATCCTACTTTTGTCACACTTTTGTCATAATCTTGCCCCTCAAATAAGCAAAGATGAGCATGTTTTAAGGTGGGAGGGCTACTGTTCAGGAGCATTAATGTGACTGTGTGACTAATGTGTAGTTGCAGTTAGGAAACCAGGCTTTCTTCTGTGCACAGACTTCTGAACAAACCAATATCAACTCCCATCCCAAGCTGCTCCTCATTTTCGTGAACGACAGACTTTCTCAGATCGAAAATAAGTGCAACTTCAGAACAGCCTTTTTGATTTCCCAGAGAGGGTCAAATCTTCCTGAATGTTTCATCTTCCTGAAAATACTTGAGTGAGTGAGATTTTTTTCCCAATGCTCCATAGTGTGTGTACATGTCACTAAATCTGCTTCCTTTCAAGTTTCTATTTATCATCCATTCACATCAACTTGGAATAGTCCTGTATAGCAAAGGCCTTGCAAGACAGATGGCCACGAGATTTCCTGAAGAAGCCCAGCCTTCATAGTTTTGCAAAAATCAAATCTGCATTAATGATGGTCAATTTCTTTTTTTTCTTCTCCTTTAGAAGAATTTTGAATCAACTCTACTCAGTTCCAAGTTTTAAAGTTTAAATTCAAAATTTGTATCTTTAGCTGAATTGTAGCTTAATTTATAAAATACTTATATTCTTGCATGTGATATATATCTGCCTTAAACATACCTTTTCTAAGACTTGAAATTATGATTTAGGTACTCCAATTATGAAAATCGTTTGGCATAATAAATCAGGTGTACTCTGCTTGCATGACCTTGCTATACATGTTAACACATCCCTGGGACAATGTGGTCACGTTGGAACTTTAAGGTAACGAGAGAAGGAAGTGAAGGAGAGCAAAGAAAAGCATGACAATAAGATAAAATTCTCTACCTCCATGTTCTATAATGATTATAAATATTGGTGTGCTTTTTATCATTCACTTTTTAAAAAAAAGAGTTTTAACAGGTCTTACATCTACCCTTAATTGACTCCACAGGCACAATTTCAAAATAAGAAATTAAACAATCCCCCATGGCTTAGAGGACTAGAGGGCAATTCATTCCACAAAGGAAGGAAAAATCAATTTTTCTATGTTTCTAGATTTGCATGTGAAAACGGGTAATGTTACACTAACTCTACAAATATGACATGAAAGTTGTACCTCGAATTTTAATCTTCTTTCTAATCAGTCCTAGGGGCTCCATTTGAGGTGGATAAATTCAGTTTGCAATATAAATATGATTTCTGTGTATTACAAAAAATTATTGAGTTTTGAGTAACTTTCAGACCTTCTGAAGGACATTCCAGGCAGATTGGTGCCTTCTTGGTGCTCACTGAGGGTGCACAGTGGAAACAGTGTTGTCCCCAAGAAGCAGGCATTCTAGCAGGCAATCAAGCTTTGTACGAACAATTAATAACAGTCGTTCTGGGGAGACCAAGTTCACTTGCTTCAAAATATAATGTGGGAAGATTGAAGAGGCTACCTAACTTCAACCTCTGGCCTCAAGAAGCATGCACAGTCAAGCCTAAAATATTTACTACAGGTATTATATCCTTACAGAAAATTGAGCCAAGACCTCAGCTTTACTACATTAAAAGAAATTACGTGAATATAATGGCAAGTGTGTGGCAAATAAGACTCAATAAATTGTAAGTCTCACTGTTTTGTAGGAAGGTATACTTAGAATTATATGTATAACTGTGAAGTTTTGCACGCCTATAAAAGAGAAGACTTCCTTCTAGGATAGGCTATTAGGGACCTTAATCAAATCGAACTATTGGTATGTTCTTACCTGTATCCAGCTTTTAAAAAGTAATGGTCTATTCTGTGACATTGGAGTGGATGGGGACACAGCATGTCTCATCTGCTGTGTTCTTTGCCCTACTCCATCCATGTCTCTTCCTCCAACCCATTAAGTCTTTGGTTAAATGTCACCTTCTTCCCCATTCATCCCAGGACCACTTGTAATAATATATTTCAGAGGCATTTACTTTTCATGATCTAACTTTCCCTTCAAATTCCGAACTAAAGGTATGTCTAGTAATAAGAATGTGAAACAGTGACAATTGGTTTACAGAGTGGTCTATAGCCAAAGTAACAATAAGAGAATGCCAGCCAGCTTATGCTAAAACAAAAGCAAAAATAACTACCAAAAGAAGACTTCAGTTTTCTACTTTCAACCCACCATCATAGCCTGTAACACTCACTTCTTTATTAGCAAGCTTTTGGCTCACCTATAACAAACTGTCTATTATGTTCAAGACATGACTCTAGGAATAGGGCAGGGGTGTGAGCAGTAAATCCTATGTAAACTGAGAGCTAACAGGTCTAGAAGTTCACAATACATGCAATTCTAACACAAGGAAACTCAGAAGATATTAAAAGATTATCAGGACTCTAAGGCCATATAGAGGTTTACAAGATTAAAGAATAATGGAAAGTTTAGAAAGGCATGAAAGGTCTTAGAAGAGACAAGATTTAATCTGGATCCTAAATCATGATAAATCTTCAAAAGATGACAGAAGCAGAACATTTCAGCCCAGACCAACAAAAGTCACAGCAGGGAACTATATAACATGGTTAGTGAACATCTTACTCAACTATGCTGTTGAAGAGGAACTGAAATTGTGGAATCAAATTAGATTAAAGTCGTGGCCCTATGTTACATTGTGTATTATTCCCTCTCTTTATTAATTACTTTCTGTGTCTCCATGATAACATATTATACATAAATAACTTAAAGAATGAATGATATATGTTTATCTCATAAATATAGATACTTCATTCCAGGATTGCTTGGCCCCATTAACCTTAAAACCTGTTTCTTCTAACTAGAGCCCTCCACAATTTTTAGAAACTCCACCAGAGTAGTCTACACATGAGCCCAAGGGAGACAGTTCATATCCTAACAATAACATTCCTTAAACCTTCACTTTCTCATCAGCAAAATGAAGATAAAAATACACTGAATACCTCAACCAAACATGGACAAGCATGTAGTGTCTGTTCCCATTGTCTTTGCTGCCTTTCCTTTATAACTAGAGAGATGAGAAATAGAACTCTATTTTCTTCTTTCTATTTCCCTCATGTTATTTTGAACTAAGCTATTCCCTGGTAGCAAATGAAACATTTCTGAAGCTGTGTGCGTGCTTTAAAGCTTCTGGGTGCCATTGTGTACACAGAAGCAGTACCTAATTGAATAGTAGCCTAATAGCCTCAGAAAGCTGCTGCAATTAAACAGAAAAAAACTGTTGATTTAAAAATAGCAACCTTTAGAGGAGTGGAGGAGTGAGCTCCTGTGAGTTGCCCTGACATTCTTCTCAACACTATTTTTAAAAGAGCAAAATTAAACTAAATAAATATCCCAATCTAAAATGCTCTTCCAGCTCAACAGAATTGGAGTCAATGACTGTGAAAAGGTCTCCACCCTCAAGAAGCATCATTGATGAGGCCAAAACAGACCTAGGTTAAAATAAATACACAAACACACCAAATCCAATAATTAATGTGTTCAACTGGGAGAGTGTGGATTCTGTTTCTTTCAGAATTATTTTTTAAATGAAGAGAGTGAATTCATAATTTCCTTTTCAGGATCTTAGAGTTCTTCAGTACTGTATCATTGTAAAGAGACTTGAAGGTGAAGGGTCTGATTTTGCCACTAAAACTCTGACCTAGTTTCTTTCATGAAATGAGACATAATCTAAAATAGCTGGTCCATCCAACTCTTACGTGGCTTAAATGTAACTAGCCTTCTCTAGAAACAGAAGCTATGGCCATAGAATATGACCACCTGTAGCCTTTGCCTTGTGTCCACCTGAGAAATGGACTTTTCCTGAAGCTAATGGAGCATGAGACTGCTGAGTCACAGCAGATATGGAAGCCTTCCCTGGTAGCAGGAACTTCCATAGGACAGTGCTGGGAGTCTGACTTCAGGAGGAGGGAGATACAAGGTGAACACTGAGACGCACCTTAGCGTTTGTGTCACTAGAGAGGCTTGTCCACAAATACCAGATTCATGTGGAGACCTAAGCGTCAACCTGAGAAGTCTGTGATGCTATGAACAGAAGGAAGCCTGGACAGGAACCTGGTCTTTAGGTTCATGGCCACTTGGGACTCACTGCGGTGCCTCCGAGCTCCATCCTACAGAACTTGCTGTTGCCTGGGAAGGCTTCCACACTCGCAGTCACTCTTGGAGCGGCCTCATGCTCCTTTGATCTTGAGGCACTGTCTATATCAAGTGTGCTCTGTGAGACTATGGAACTCGGCTCATTTGTTTTAATCAGCTATATTTAATTTTTATTTAAATTTTATACCAAATCTGGGTCATATTTTTCCCTCCCTCAACTTCTTCCAGACCCTCCCAGCCTGTTCTACTACATGCTGTTTTTCTCTCAAAAAAATAAAAAAAAAAACAAGCAAACAAAACAACAGAAAATAAAACAGGAAAATCTAAACAAACAAAAATAAGAAAAAATACCAAAACAAAACAAAAGGCACATAACAAAACATGGGATACATTTTGTGTTAGACAACTACTAGCGGCCATGGGGTCTGCCCTGCAGTGTGGTTTACATGTCCAGTGGCACTCCACTGGGGGAAACTGATTTTTCCCTTTCCCAGCAAGTATCTATTGTGAATAGTTTGTTGGTTAGAAATTGTGTGCCCTCTTCCCTTCTCCAGTGAGAGATTTTCTGTTTTGGACTTGTGCAGGTCTTACACATGTCACTGTGGTCTTTCTATGTTCCTATATGTACAAGCCTTGTTGTACACATGAATGATGTTGTCCTTGATGTCATTCTTCTTCCATGGTTTTGTCAAATCTTCCTGACTCTGCTTCCATGTAGATTCCTGAGTCTTGAGGGGAGGGATTTCATAAATATATCCCCTTAGGACAAGCGTCTCACAGTCTCTCACACACTGTGTAGTGTCCAGTTGCTTGTCCCTGTGTTAATTACTCTCTACTGCAAGAAGCTTCTCTGACAGGGATTGAGCAGTGCACTGACCTATCAGTACAGAAATACATCATTATGAGGCATTTTATTGTTCTACACCTATAGCAGAGCAATAGTAGCAGGTTTCCACGTAGGGACCATGAAGCATCGAATTTGAGGCTTTTGCCTACTTCATCAGTGCTGGGTGTGAGCTAAAGACACCTGTAGTAAATAGTTACCCATATTTCAGCTAACAAATAACTGCTTGTTGTCCTTGCCCCAAGCTCACATGTCAACAAATCAAGGTGGACCCCATTGTTTGTTAGAGGCATATCTGCTGTCTCGGGTGTCCAGGGCTGGAGAACAGTCTCTTTCCTCTCCCTCATACTCCGACTCTGCTGTGTATCCTACCAGCATCTCTGGTCTTCTACATGATGCCATCCACATAGTTTCCAACTATTTTATAACAGTGACTGATAAGCATAGTTACTTTCTTCCCTTAAATAGCAACGCCGCAGAATCCAATCTTAAAACCACAGGAAATTACAGTTTCCAGAAATTTCCTTCTAAAACCTTACACCCTGTGGCTTAATATAATGGAAGTAGCCAGGCCTGCCAAACAAAGACATTTCAACTCCACCTCTATACTCCTTGACTCTGTTTTTACCTTAGATGTCAAGTTTCATCTTATACATTAAGTTTAGTCTCCTTTATAGTTTTCATCAGTAGTCTGGTTTTTCAGAGTCCAGAGGACAAAAAAAAAATATTTTAGAAGTTTAATTTTAATATTTCTAAAGGTCAATCATCCAAGTGTGAAAGCAGGCAAACTTTATTCTACCAGAAAATGTGCTGGGAACCTTTCTCTCTGCACTGATAACGACACACTGTTTTATTCTTAAATTACAAAATGGAAAACCTTAAGTTTGTTTGGTGTAAATGTCTATAGGATGCTAATAAGAAAAGAATTAGTATTTTTTAAGAAAGGAGGTAGAAGTTAATATGAATATATTTTTTTAAGAAAGGAGGTAACATGAACATCATTTACAAATTATATATCTACCAATGTTAATTTATACAATCGTAAACAATGAACTGACAAAAGGCTACAATTTTTATGATTGTATAGCTTTATTTTAATTGCTCCTTCCTGTTTCTCTATACTCTAACACAAGTATAACTTTATAAGCCCACCTCACACCAATGAAAGGTGGGCAGCTGATATTAAGAAGTGGGTTCTCCACATCAAGGATGCCTGGAAGTGCTTATGACAGGAGCCTGATATAGCTGTTTCCTGAGAGACTCTGCCAGAGGCTGACAAATACAGAGGTGGATGCTCACAGCCAACCATTGCATTGAGTTCACGGTCCCAGAGGGAGGAGTTGGAGAAGGAACTGAAGGAGTTGAGAGGGTTTGTAACCCCATGTGGGGAGCAACAGTGTCAACAGGCCAGACTTCCCTGGAGCTCCTGGGGACTGAATCACCAACTAAAGAGTACGCATGGACGGAGCCATGACCCCAGCCACATATGTAGCAGACGATGGCCTCGCTGGACATAAGTGGGAGGAAGAGCCCTTGAGCCTGTGAAGGCTTGATGCCCCAGTGTAGGGGAATGCCAGGGAGGGAAGAGGGGGGTGGATGGGTGGGTGGCAGAGATTCCTCATAGATGCAGGGAAAAGGGGATGACACAGGGGTTTCCAGAGGGGAGACCTGGGAAGGGGATAACATTGAAATGTAAATAAAGAAAATATCTAATAAAAGAAAAAAGAAGTGGGTTCTCTGTTACCATCTCTGTCCTTTGTAACTTCAAAGTGCATTAGGCACATAGCACACGCTACATAAGCTTCTCATGAAATTTAACAGGCTATAAGGGTTCAGGCCTTCTGGCCTAGGCACGTTATCAAAGGTATGCATGCCTGCTCTACTGGGCAAAGGAGCCACCAGGCAAAGACAACAGCGATTCAGTTTATTTCCATGTACTAGAACCTGTCCTCTGCTGCTACCTTTAAAACATCCTGAAATTCTATCCTTCAGTTCAAGAAGATTCTGCCACTCAGACATGAGAGTAGCCTTCATAAAATATATTAAGCATATTTAAAAAATACCCTGCCTCTGAAAAATGCAACATGTGAATAAGAATTAGAATTATATACACGACATCAGGAAGTTCAAAATGAAGAGTCTCGGAGCAAGCATTCTCAAACAAATGTCACAGATATATTAAGGTTATGGAAACACTGTGCCTGGGATAAGACCAGGCAATGGAGAGAAATGTCACTTTGAAATCTCTGGCATGTGTATTTCCGACCATATTTTCAAATCAGTTATTGCTAAAAAGAACAAAGGATAGAATTTTCAACCATGTTCATTCTGATCCAGTTTTATTAAGCTGTTTCTGGTTATCTGTAAATGTGTGTATATATGTGTGTGGACAAATACACACAATTCCTTCAGATACTTAGAGAAAATTGATAATAGACTTTTCCCAAGAGCTGGATTGAATTGTCTTTTATTTTTTTATTCATAGATTTAGGACTTAAAACTTGACATGCTTTTTTCCCACACATCAGATATATATCACTGCACGAAAAGAATACAAACATGTAAAGAAAGCATTTTGAAAAATCACTAAATATATTTGAAAACAGATTTTATAATTTGTTTTAATTATAGTGTATAGATATACATATGCATATATCTAAACTATAACATAGTTTTTAAGTTTCTATTTAATGTATATCGGCTCACCATTCCATTAACAGACCATCCCAAGCCCTGCAGTATGGAAGCATGCTTCCCTTGAGCCTGTCTTCCATCTTTCTGTTTGCTCCCTCATCTTCCACAATAAGTAAAGCCCACTTCATCTTTGTTGTCTTTGATAACCATCACAGGACTTGGACTTCCCGTTTTCTCTGTGATCTTGAGTCCTCATTCACAAATCAGTAATTCAGTTTCACTTCAGAGAATATGTGAGGTGTTGCTGGTTAATTTTCAATGAATCAATCCTAAATTCCATATAATATATTCCTTCAGGCCCAGAAACAATTTTTTGCGTGTCAGCCTAAATACACAAATTTCTCCACTTTCAGCTTTGCCCTCCATTTTGGCACCACTTCCCTCCCCGCAAAAAATAGTTTTGAGTTAAAATTTTCAGTTTCAGATTTTCTATATTAATTAAACTATTTACTCAGCTGTTTCTGTTATTATATAACCAACAAAGACATGCTGTGCCTTTAATAAAATCATTCACATTTTCTCCATCTCTATGGAGTTTTATAAAGGGTAAACTCTATGTAAAAATATCAACTTTTCCAAGGTATTATTCTCAGTATACCCACAAAAAATATTTTAGGAAGAAATCATTATAATTTTAACTGAGAATCTACCTAGTCACTTGAAGAAGTAGTCATTTCCAGAGCTCAATAAAGCCCTCCTGATAAAAATGTAGCTCCAATACAAATTGCAAATTGGCATGAGAAGGAATCTGAAAAGATTGCCAAGGCTGGCAGTCTGCCTCTCCTGCCCAGTCACTTAAGAGAGTAATACCAACTAATTGCAAATGTTCCAACATATGTGATGTACACATATCCTTTTATTTAATATACAAAAGAAGATCCTTGAAATATAAGCAGTCCAGCCAAAACATGCCATTTTGCCAGATGGAAGATGAGTCTGAGAATAAATTCACAAACCAATTAAAATTCAGTGGAATGGGGATAATTACAGCAATAAGATAGCAAAGAGGTATTGAATGCTTAGAATAGGCTAAGGTGCTGTGATGTAGAACTACAGAAAGTGGGACAAGGTCTCCCTGTTCCTGAGATTCTTTTTACTAAGACTGACTGTTCCATTGATAAGGTTAATGAAGATTTACCCAGGAGTGATCATATTAAGAGATACTATGGAGCAGACTCACTCTCTAAGCCCCAGGTCATTTTACCAAATTAAATTGCTTGTAGCAAAAGCCCTAAAACTCCAACTGAACTCCCAAGCAGAGAAAGAATGTCCCCATTAGAACATCACAGGTGTTCACCTATGAGGAGATTAAATTATTTATATATTGGTACCAAAAAGTATAAACAGAGAATTCACCTGGTTGTATTTTTAAAGCACTAAGGAAAGGGAGATAGAAAGATATAAGCAGTTCAGACAAATTATTGTAACACTGAAAAAAACAAAATGATTTTTTTAGAAAAAGACCCTAATACGGGCCCAAGAAAAGCTATGTGAAAATATTATATTATGTAGACCTATTTTCCAGACTTTCAACACCACTGGCTTCCCAACAGAAAAAAAAATCATCACAATGAGAAATGACCTGTTTTTAAAATATGGAAACTTCTTTTTACATTCAAGTGACACAGAAAGTCCTGATTCACTAAAAATTTCTGTGCAGTCAGTCTGAGGGGATAAAAATGAAATAAAAATATTTTATGTTATATTTAATGATACAGTGTAGTATCTTGAATGATGAGACCACTGAAATAGACACCAATTTGATAAAGCTTGCCTTTCTTCAAGAACACTGAAAACAACTAGACAGAAAAAGTGGACATAAGGTCAATAGTTAAGGAAGCGTCAGTGTTAACTCCACAGATTCCATCTGGAATTGGTTCTTAGGCCTCTCAAAGCTGTGAGTGCATATTGAACAATTTGGTATCCATAAGACTAATCACATTCCAGCGGAACCACTCCTCTGTAGTGGCATTAAATGCTTTCCCTCATGGTGGACACCTGCCTGCCTTTGTGTCCACCTCCAAAAGCGTGCTCAGCTCACTGGGTCTTCAGTTCTTGCAATCACTTGCTTCAGCTTGGATTCCAGGATGAAGACCAAACCAATGACGTGCACATACAAATATAAACACACTCTTCTTTTTAAATAGGAAAAAAATAATTAATCTAATGAGGAAAGTCTTTGTAAGGAAAGAAGAAAAAGTAACATATCTTGCTCTCTAACAGTGATTTGGGCTACAATATTAGTGATGCCTCAGTAGTAAACTACCCTTTATGACCAGAACTATTGCTTCCCCAAATATATATATGAATGTATATTCAAATAGATATTTGCTTTTATACATATATATATATATATATAATTGGATTATATAAAATATTTGGATATATAGCTATATATATATATATATATATCCAAATAGATAGATTATAGAGATAGAGACAAAGAAAGAGATTCCTGAAACATGGCCACCACTCTGGCTGTAATACAAACATGCCCTTAGCACAGACCTTAATTACTCTGGCTGAAATACAGACACACACCCTTACTACACACCTTTAATCCAACGTAACAAAGATAAAGTTAATTTGTAGAAGGAAGCACCTACATTTGAAAGTGATATTTAATTGGGGGGGCAGACAATGGCAAATTCAGAGAAAGATCTGAGAGACTAGGATATGCCCAACTCTCAAGAGACAGAGAAAAAAGAGAGGGCTACTTACAAGAGCAGCACAGAGAGAAGAGGACAAAGCGAAGTTTCATGGGGACAGTTGTACAGAGACAAATTGCAGAGAGAGAGAACAAGTTAAACACAGGTGATGACAGAACAAACTGTGGAATGGGAAGCATCCAGAAGATTAGAACCTATTGCCAAAGTTAGTATGAGGCCAAGCAGAGCGATTCAGTCAGAAGCTGGACTAAACCAGTTTGAATCAGTCTTCAAGGAGAGAAGTTTTGAGCCAGAACACATGAGTCAACTAGCTAATCAGAGTTCATAAAAAGTTAGAAAGGGTGAGCTTATTCAGCAGTGAGTCTCAGAGGCTGAAAACACTGTAAGCCTAGATAAGATTGTACTGAGGCTAGAAGCTTCCAGGACTAGGGTTAGGTTTTATATATATGGATATTAAAAATATATATGATAAATACATATATGTAATTAAGGATATATCATATCTGTAATTATTATATGTTATAATAATTATATTATTATATGTATATTTATTATATGTAATTATTATATAAGTTAGAAATAAAGAAGGGAAAACATGAAAAATACATAGTATCTCATCTTCCATACTTATCTATTTGAATATAATTTCATAAACGCTAAAGCTCCCTAGGCCAAAGATAGAAGGTGCAAGGTGAACATTCCCATTTGGAATTTGAGCATGATTCCTTTGCCACCTAGGGGTTTAGCATTTATAAGGATGAAACTCCATTCAAAACAAGTAGAGGACTATATTAATTGATAGCTTTATCTTAAAATAAAATCCTGACAAATAGAATGTTAAGAAAACAAAATAAGCCTATCTGTACAGGCAAGATATTCAAAGGGAACTAAATTAGAAGGCTAAAATGGGAAAGACATGTTACAAGTGCTCTAAAGGGAATGTAGCTCATGCTGACACCTCACCAGTCTCAGTAGCCCATATGCTTCCCCCCTCCCCACAAGAAGGAAAAAAGTAACCAATGCTGTCAACTTGCATGAAGAGAGCAGACTCAGTTGGATGTCAGGGAACTGCAGTCAAATGTCAATCAAGAGAATACTAAGCTATCTAGAGATTTAGCTGGATCATTGCCAGTCACTACTATGACTGATATCTTTTTCTTCAGACATCGAAACACTGGAAAATAAAAGGAAAATATGTCTGGCTACTGCCTCTTCAGCAGCTTTGCAATTTTTCTAGGATCAACCTTTCTTCTCTTCTTAGCCCCCTAATCTCCAAGCAAAGTAATAGCTTCTTCTGGCCTAAGGAACACTGTCTCTGGTAACTAGCAAGAGTCATTGGTTCTTTAATCTTTTGCTGCCAGGAATAAGTCGGTAGATGTTAGTTACCTGTAAGACTCACTCAGAAACCCGGGTTCTCTGCTCTCCCTTCAGCCTTTCTAGGTGGCTCAGACAGTGCAAAGCATATGCTGCTAATAATAGAAGCCTGTGAAGCTTTTCTGTAGACTCTATATGCAATCAGCATCATCTTTCACCCAGATTCAGTGTCCCAGTTAGTTCTGCCAACTTGACACAGACAAAAATCATCTGAGAACGGAGTTTAAGGGAAGGGACTGCTCAGATCAAATTGGCCTGAGGGCATGTCTGCAGGTAAATGTCTTGATTGTCTTGATTGTTAAGGGACATAGGAGAGTCCATGAAATACTATGCCCTGGGCAGGTGATACAGGACTGTATACGCAAAAGCTGTTGGAGCATGGCTCTGTAAACCAGCTAGTAAACAGCATCCTCCATGGTTCCTGCCATTTTTCTTTGGCTGTGGAGTGAGTCCCTTGCTCAGATGTAATGCTCTGTGGAACAGAAACCATGCCTGCCTTCAGATTCCTGCCTTGACTCCCTCAATGATAGAATATGACCTGTAAGCTAAAATTAAGCTTTTATTTCCCTATGTTACTTTTTGTCATAGTGTTTTGTAACAGCAACAAAGATAAAATCAAAATATCAAGTCCTTAACAGACCTAACAGTCCTTTCGGTCTCTATGTTCTTGGTCATGGAAGGTCTCTAAACCCATTTGGGATGTTTAAGTAGCTCCTGTAGAAGAATGTGTCTGTTTTGATCACATCCTTTTAGGTCAATGTGATCTGGTTTGAATGCTGCAGATATACCCTTACTACACATCTTTAATTCCTTTGCCTGGAATCGTTTAGTACACACACTTAATACCAAACAATGACATCCAACTTAGGGACATAAAAAAGTGACAAATCAGAGAAGGAATTGACAGAGACAGGATGCAACCAACTCATGAACAGCTATTTAAGAGCAGCTCAAGGAGAAAGAGTTCTGTCCGGTCTACTGGGAGTCAGTGCAGTGAGTGCAATGCAGTAGAGTTGAGTTCGTTCTAGAGATCATGCAGTTCAGTCAAGGTCAGCAGAGGCCATGGAAGCCAGAGAATGAATAGAAGCCAGAACATTGGAACAAATTGTCAGAGTTAGTTTGAGGCCAAACAGAGCAATTCAGTGAGAATCTGAAAAAAAGCCAGGTTGAATCAGTCTGCCTGGAGAGGAGTTTGAGCCAGAACAGCTGAATTGAACCAGCCAGCCAGAGTTCATGAAAAACTAGAAAGGACAAGTTTATTCAGTGACATTTATAGGCCCTTCCCAGCAGAGCAAATAGGGATGCTGCCGAAGTTGTGCTTCATAACCAGCCGCCACCTCCCCGCTCAAAAGTAGTTGTGGAAGAAATTGGTGATTCCCAGATTCCTTTACTCACTAAACCTCTTGATAAATATAAACATCATCTTGTTATAGTTTCATCTGTTCTCTACAGGTATTGAACAGAGACATGTAAACCTGTCAAATGGCTCCTTCCCTTTCATATGGATCCTAGTAACCCCCAAGGAATTTGTCAGGGCTGGGTAAATCCTGACAATTCTCCAGGCTTCCTTGATACCACTTTGCTATCTATTCTCTGCAATGCTCATGGGAGATGCTTGTGGGAATCAGCTAGAACAACCATGTGGATTAAGAGAAACGTAACAGATAAAATACTTTACTGTCTAAATTTTGGCTTACAAAAATTAATCCATGATCAGCAAGTCAGTAACCGAATTCCTGGTCTCTGCTTTGGATGAATTATCATTTCTGCTGAATCTTATTTGTTGTCACTGAGTCTAAGCTTCTTTCCTCTCTGTCAGAGCATGTATTTCAGGGTTGTCTAACTGGCAGGAACACGGTAACACTGAAATATTAAGTTCTCTATAATGAAAGGTGTGAAGAGAAAATCTGGGTTCAAGTTCTAGTTCACTCACATTCTGCTGAACACTTCACCTTCAGATCTTCCTCCTAACTCTGACAAGGTGCTGAAGAGCTGGCCTCTGCTTGCATCTTCCGCATTATGCCACAACATTTTCCTCTCACTCACCCTTGTCCATTCATACATTTTTTTTCAACTTGTCATACTGATTGTGTACTGCCCTAACTCAAAGGCTTAATAGACTAGAGTAGCCTGGCTCCCCGTCACCTGTCACATTTTCACCGTAGATTGGTTCTTCAGTCTTATAAACCTCAAGTGAACTATAATGTTTTCAGAGAAGCCATTTCTGACCCTCACATTAGTTTGTCATCCTTCATTTTATATCTCATAGCAACCTGCACTTGAACTCCAGCAGTAAGAATGACTCTTGTGACCATTTCAGTGTTTATCCATTCTTCAGTGAAAATAGACTTCATCCTTCTTTATCTCTGTATGACCCCAATAGTTAACTCACTGTGAGAAATGTGGAAGTCACTCAATGCATATTTATTAACAAAGGATTCCTTGTCTGTAACATCTGCTCTGTCTCTAGCAAGTCACAGTTATATTACATGAAAGAAATTTGCAAACTGCAAAAAATAAATTACAAATTGATAGTAGAATCCAAGTTACTACAATTACCTGTGTCTGCTTGCATTGCAAAAGGCATAACTATACCCATGTCTCTGTGTACCATGACTGTGTTTAGGCTTAGCTAGGTATCCAGCTAAGATTTGAGTACACCCCTCCCATACAAATGATGGAAAAATATGAACACATAGATCAACATCACAGCCTATGTTGGCATAGAAAATTATTCCAAAACTAAGAGCTTTTTTATTCGATATATTTTTTCTTTACATTTCAAATGATTTTCACTTTTCAGGCCCCCCACTCCCTGAAAGTCACAAAAGTCCCCTTCCCTCCCCCTGTTCTCCCATCTACCCCTTCCCACTACCGTGTTCTGGTTTTGCCCTATACTGCTACACTGAGTCTTTCCAGAACCAGGGGCCACTCCTCCTTTCTTCTTGTACCTCATTTGATGTGTGGATTATGTTTTGGGTATTCCAATTTTCTAGGCTAATATCCACTTATTAGTGAGTACATACCATGATTGATCTTTTGAGACTGGGTTACCTCACTTAGTATGATGTTCTCCAACTCCATCCATTTGTCTAAGAATTTCATGAACTCATTGTTTCTAATGGCTGAATAGTACTCCATTGTGTATATATACCACATTTTTTGCATCCACTCTTCTGTTGAGGGATACCTGGGTTCTTTCCAGCATCTGGCAATTATAAATAGGGCTGCTATGAACATAGTAGAGCATGTATCCCTATTACATGGTGGGGAATCCTCTGGGTATATGCTCAGGAGTGGTATAGCAGGATCTTCTGGAAGTGAGGTGCCCAGTTTTCGGAGGAACAGCCAGACTGATTTCCAGAGTGGTTGTACCAATTTGCAACCCCACCAGCAGTGGAGGAGTGTTCCTCTTTCTCCACACCCTCTCCAACACCTGCTGTCTCCTGAATTTTTAATCTTAGCCATTCTGACTGGTGTAAGGTGAAATCTCAGGGTTGTTTTGATTTGCATTTTCCTAATGACTAATGAAATTGAGCATTTTTAAAGATGCTTCTCAGCCATCCAAAGTTCTTCAGGTGAAAATTCTTTGTTTAGCTCTGTATCCCATTTTTTGATAGGGTTATTTGGTTTTCTGGGGTTCTTTGTAAATATTGGATATTAGCCCTCTATCTGAACTAGGGTTGGTGAAGATCTTTTCCCAATTTGTTGGTTGCCAATTTGTCCTTTTGATGGTGTCCTTTGCCTTACAGAAACTTTGTAATTTTATGAGGTCCCATTTGTCAATTCTTGATCTTAGAGCATACGCTATTGGTGTTCTGATCAGGAACTTTCCCCCTGTAACGATGTCCTCAAGGGTCTTCCAGTTTCTTTTCTGTTAGCTTCAGAGTGTCTGGCTTTATGTGGAGGTCCTTGATCCATTTGGAGTTGAGCTTAGTACAAGGAGATAAGGATGGATCAATTTGCATTCTTCTGCATGCTGACCTCCAGTTGAACCAGCACCATTTGTTGAAAAGGCTATCTTTTTTCCATTGGATGTTTTCACCCCCTTTGTCGAGGAGTGGCCATAGGTGTGTGGGTTCATTTCTGGATCTTCAATCCTGTTCCATTGATCCACCTGCCTGTCACTGTACCAATACCATGCAGTTTTTAACACTATTGCTCTGTAGTATTGCTTGAGGTCAGGGATACTGATTCCCCCAGAAGTTCTTTTGTTGTTGAGAATACTTTTAGCTATCCTAGATTTTTTGTTATTCCAGATGAATTTGAGAATTGCTCTTCCTAACTCTCTGAAGAACTGAGTTGGGATTTTGATGGTTATTGTATTGAATCTGTATATTGCTTTTGGCAAAATGGCCATTTTAACTATATTAATCCTGCCGATCCATAAGCATGGGAGATTTCTCCATTTTTCGAGGTCTTCTTCCATTTCCTTCTTCAGAGTCTTCAAGTTCTTGTCATACAGATCTTTCACATGTTTGGTAAGAGTCACCCCAAGGTACTTTATACTGTTTGTGGCTATTGTGAAGGATGTCGGTTCCCTAATTTCTTTCTCAGCCTGCTTATCCTTTGAGTATAGGAAGGCTACTGATTTGCTTGAGTTGATTTTATAACCTGCCACTGTGCTGAAGCTGTTTATCAGGTGTAGGAGTTCTCTAGTGGAGTTTTTTGGGTCACTTAGGTAGACTATTATATCATCTGCAAATAATGATAGCGTGACTTCTTCCTTTCCAATTTGTATCCCTTTGACCTCCTTATATTGTCTAATTGCCCGAGCTAGTACCTCAAGTACTATATTGAAAAGATAAGGAGAAAGGGGGCAGCCCTGTCTAGTCCCTGATTTTAGTGGGATTACTTTAAGTTTCTCTGCATTTAGTTTGATGCTGGCTACCGGTTTGCTGTATATTGCTTTTACTATGTTTAGGTATGGGCCTTGAATTCCTGTTCTTTCCAAGACTTTAAGCATGAAAGGATGCTGAATTTTGTTGAATGCTTTTTCAGCATCCAATGAAATGACCATGTGTTTTTTTTTTCTTTGAGTTTGTTTATGTAGCGGCTTGCATTGATGGATTTCTGTATATTGAACCAACCCTGCATTCCTGGGACAAAGCCTACGTGATCATGGTGGATGATCATTTTTTATGTGTTCTTGGATTCAGTTGGCAAGAATTTTTTTATTTATTTTCTATATTCTTTGTTTACATTCTAAAAGCTTTCCCCTTTCCGAGTCCTCCCCCATATGTCCCATAAGTCCTCTTCTCTCTATTCATTCTCCTATCTTTCCCCCTCCCTTTTCTCTGTCCTGGTACTCCCCTACAATGCTGGATCGAGCCTTTCCAGGATTAGGGCCCTCTTCTTCCTTCTTTGGATACTTTCTCTGTGCCCTTCATGGGAATCACTTGATATGCTAATTGTATCTTCAGTATCAGAACTTCAGGGCTAATTAATATCCACTTATCAATGATTGCATTCCATGTGTATTCTTTTGTGATTGTGTTACCTCGCTTAGGATGATATTTTCCAGTTCCATCCACTTGCCCAAAAAATTCATGAATTCATTGTTTTTAATTGCTGAATAGTACTTCATTGTGTATATATACCACATTTTCTGTATCCATTCCTCCATTGAGGGATATCTGGGTTCTTTCCAACTTCTGGCTATTATAAATAAGGCTGCTACGAACATAGTAGAGCATATGTCCTTATTGCATGATGGGGAATCCTCTGGGTATATGTGCAGGAATGGTACAGCAGGGTCCTCCGGAAGTATCATGTCCAGTTTTCTTAGGAACCGAGTTGGCAAAAATTTTATTGAGTATCTTTGCATCGATGTTCATAAGGGAAATTGGTCTGAAGTTCTGTTTCTTTGTTGGATCTTTGTGTGGTTTTGGTATCAGCATAATTATGGCTTCGTAGAAGGAATTGGGTAGTGTTCTTTCTGTTTCTATTTTGTTGAATAGTTTGAAGAGTATTGGTATTAGGTCTTCTTTGAAGGTCTGATAGAATTCTGCACTGAAACCATCTGGTCCTGTGGGTATTTTTTTTTTTTTGGTTGGAAGACTTTCTATGAACCCTTCTATTTCTTTAGGGGTTATGGGACTGTTTAGATGATCTATTTGGTCCTGATTTAATTTTGGTATTTGGTATCTGCCTAGGAAATTGTCCATTTCCTCCAGATTCTCCAGTTGTGTTGAGTATAGGCTTTTGTAGTAGGATCTGATGATTTTTTTGGATTTCCTCAGTTTCCGTTGTTATATGCACCTTTTCATTCCTAATTTTGTTAATTTGGATACTTTCTATGTGCCCTTTGGTCAGTCTGGCTAAGGGTTTATCTATCTTGTTGATTTTCTCAAAGAACCAGCTCCTGGATTCGTTGATTCTTTTTATGGTTCTCTTTGTTTCCACTTGATTGATTTCAGCCCTGAGCTTGATGATTTCCTGTCTTCTACTCCTCCTGGGTGAATTAGCTTCTTTTTGTTCCAGGGCTTTCAGCTGTGTCGTTAAGCTGCTAGTGTATGCTCTCTCCATTTTCTTTTTGGAGGCACTCAGGGCTATGAGTTTTCCTCTTAGCACTGCTTTCATTGTGTCCGAAAGATATGGGTAGGTTGTGCCTTCATTTTCATTAAATTCTAAAAAGTCTCTGATTTCTTTCTTTATTTCTTCTTTGGCCAAGGTGTCACTGAGTAGAGTATTCTTCAGCCTCCATGTGTATGTGGGCCAAAACTAATAGCTTTAAGTGATAAGAAATATTTATCTTTGGCTCTTGTATAAGGAATGAAATTTTATAGAAAGGTAATTTAAGAGTTGATTACCTGCATATTTTGTCTCAGAATCTCATGTAAAGTTTCTAGCAAACCTATGAAAGTATGCCAAAGAGCTAAAGTTTGAGTAGGGGTAGAAAATCTACTTCCAAGGTGACTCATTCATATGATGAACAAGAAACCTCATCTCCTGTCTACAAGAGGCTCACCATGAAGACAGTAGGCGTTGTTTGAAATGTCTGTATGATGTGGTAACAGGCACTACTCAGAGCAAGTTACTCAGAGGAAACGAGCTGCAGAACACAGGGCTTCAAAAACAAAGTCTTGGTAATTTGACAGTATCTTTGCTGTCATATTCCACGTCATGAAGCACTGTAGAAAGTGACTTCACAGGAATCCACATCAGGAAGACAAGAAAGATTTAGGGCCTTGAGCCTCCAAATACTTTTTTGTCTCCCCAAGCTTACCTGCACATTGTGCACTCTAACACTAACACCTAAAAGATTCCATGGTTAAAACCACAAATGAACAAACAAGCAATGGATTAGATTAATAAGTGGAAACTATAGTTTCTGAAGTCAGTAAAAGAAAAACCACGTCTACAAATTCCTCAATCCCCTCAGCACAAGAGGAAGAGTTTAGATCTACTTATTTAAGCAAAGGGAGTTACTGGTAGCTAGAAACAATGTTTGTCTCCAAAACCAATCAAAATTTTCTAAACCCAGTCTTCCTGAACCACTACAATAGCTGATAATTAAATATGCAAATGAACAGGCTATGTATTTTATGCAAGAAAATGATGATGATTAAACATTTAGATGCTGTCAAGAATCTACCTCTTTGCATCATTCCTGTGACAGAAATTTATAATTTAGCTACCTTCTTGAATGTTACAAAAATACAATACACAGAACAGGGGGTCTGAGCTTTCAGAGCACCTGACTAATACAAGACTTCTGTAATTACCATTTCAAAGTTCTAATAATAAGGTTATTTACATTTTTCTTTGACACTGCTTTTTTTAGGAGAATTTCTAAATACCTGAGGAAGTATTTGTAAATTTTGACTACCAAACAGCAAGGGAATTCAGAATAAGGACGGAGTGTTGCATACCAAAATTGACTGTGTTAATATTTAAATGTGTAAATTCACTTCAGAAACATGGTGTGCTATTGAATTTATGATCTAATGAGCCAAAAAATAAATAAAAATAAAAATGCAGCAGTCTTTCAACAGCAAGCATCATGCCCCCAGTCAAAGAGGAAATTAGAAACACAGTGCTTCCTCTGCCTTACATTCCTGAGTAGATCCACCACTTTTGCTGGATCATATCTCTCCAAATAAAAGTCAGAGGTGGACATGTTCTTGGATAGAACCAATACAAGACTCTTTCTTCTCCCTCACAAAACCTCCCTTGCATTCTAAATACAGTCTTCTTCTAGCCTCGAGTACAATCTTTACCACTTTCTTCTGCAGGTTGTCCTAACAAAATTTCCCCTCATTGAATCCATTGACACTTCAAGGAAACCTTCCCTAGTCTTTAGTAGGAATTCATTTGTTCTATTAAATATATTACAAGTCTGGGTATCTCTGTGTAAGACCTTAGCACAACTGCAAGGACAATTTAGATTGGATGGCCTCCTTTTTACTCCCTCTCATTTAAAGGGTATCAAAGTGTGACATCTTTGTTCTTTATTATATTCATACTTCTTGATATGCAGTTGATATTCACCAAATATTGATGGACTGAATTTATGGGGATTTCAAATGACTACTTGGAATATAACTTGGACTGTGTGTGACATTGGTACATTTTGGCAAAAGAAATTGTTAAAGCAAAAACACAAAATTCCTCTTGATGAGTTCATAAACATTTATCAACATCTGGAATGAAAAAAAAACACTTTTTGGTAACCTTGAAAATGGCTATCCCTAGTTTACTTGTAAATATAACAGATAATGAAGTCTTCCTGGTCAAGCTTGAAATGAATGTGTTGATGGTTGGTCTTTTCCATGCAGGAGGAGAGAGATAACCCAATCACATACATATGGTATGCACTCACTGATAAGTGGATATTAGTCCAGAAGCTCAGAATACCCAAGATACAATTCACAGATCACATGAAGCTCAAGAAGAAGGAAGACCAAAGTGTGTATAATTCAGTCCTTCTTAGGACTCCCAAAATACCCATGGGAGGAGATACAGGGACAAAGTGTAGAGCAGAGACTGAAGGAAAGACCATCCAGAAAATTCCCCACCTGGGAATCCATCCTACATACAGTTATCAAACCCAGACACTATTGTGGATGCCAACCAGTGCTTGCTGACAGGAACCTGATATAGCTGTCTCCTGAGAGGCTCTGCCAGTGCCTGACAAATGCAGAGGTGGATGCTCTCAGCCAAGCATTGGACTGAGCACAGGGTTCCCAATGTAAGAGCTAGAGAAAGGACCCAAGGATCTGAGGGGGTTTGTAGACCATAGGAGGAACAACAATATGAAGCAACCAGTAATCCCCAGAGCTCCCAGGGACTAAACCACCAACAAAAGAGTACACATGGAGGGACTCATGGCTCCAGCCACATATGTAGCAGAGGATGGCCTTGTCAGACATCAATGAGAGAGGGGGGTCCTGCGAAGACTCAATGCCCGAGTGTAGGGGAATGCCAAGGCAGGGAAGCAGGAGTGGGTGGGTTGGTAAGCAGAGGGAGGGAGAATAGGATAGGGGGTTTGCAGAGGGGAAAAGAGGAAAGGAGATAACATTTGAAATATAAATAAACAAAATCTAATAAAAAAGAAGAAAAAGAAAGGAAGAAAGGGAGCAAAAGAAACTGAGAGGAAGAGAATGTAGAAGACATCTGCTGGTATCCATAGGACATTTTCCATAGATTAGCCATGGCTAGCTAACCTTTTCCCACTGAGAAACTATTCCCTTATAATGAAAACCAAGATGGTAGCACAACGCCATGCCTATTGGTACAATTAAAAAATATATATATCCAATCTATACCTTTTGTAAATGCAGAAAAGTATAATTTAAAAATTACAGACTATGCTGCACCTAACCAGAAAATCCAGTGGGAGACTAAAAATGTGTTTGTAGAACTTCATTCTGTTGAAAAATTACCAGCAGACACTTAAGGAAAGACATTGCCTATAGGTAGAAGCAATTTTTACACACTTCAGCTCATTAAATGCATGTCTATGCTTTCTATTCATTTTAACAAATTCTAAACATGAACTCCAAATTTGTATTAGGACAGTCATATATAAAACAAAAGAATTTTAATGAGTTTTCTATCCTAAATACCCAGAGGTACAAATTCACATTAAGGATTAATGACCTGTCATCTTGGACTTAAAGAAAAGAAAAGACATTTTAGTTGCAGAAATTTAAAAATAAAAGAGTCCAAAGTGAGAAAATATCATTTTTCCTTTTATGTCATAAAAATGACCTGACCTGATTTATTTGCTTTAAATTGACCAAAAGAAAAAATGTGTTAAATGGTTTGCTTTATGAGCAAAAATTCATTCTAGGGAAAGTTTTAGGACAAAATTAGAAAGCCAAGTCAGAAATACTTCCACTCACTTAAACAGTGCAGCAGTACTGTCAGAGTCAAATAGAATACAGGCAGAAGCTATTTACATTTTAGGCTTAACACAATGTCAGCAATGGCTGTTGTAATGTTGAAGAAGTGCCTCAGACTCCTAGCCAAGCATGTCTGGTTGCAGGTGCCATAAAAACACTTGAATAGCTATTTCAGACCATCAATGCAATTTTATCCCCATTTTTTAACGTCTTATCTATTTCAAGTAAACGTTAATGCTTGGTTTTCTGATTCATTTACACTTGATGCCAGACAAGTTTTATTTGAGGTGCTGTGAATCTGCTTTTCCCCCTTTGAATCGAGAAGCAATGTTATGACAGCAGGCGACAGAATCCAAAGGCTGAAAAGATCAAGTTGAATTTGAAACTCAGAACCTTCAGCTTTTAAATAGATTTCAAATTTAGAAGCTTGTATTCTCTCAGCCCCAGAATGTTCTGATACAGAGACATGAGGAAATACAATAGACCTATAATTGTTCCAACGCGTTTTTCTCTATAGCTTATCTCCCTTCATTTTGTGGTAGATGCTTGTATAAAAGAAGTAACACTGTCTAATGCTTTACCTTCCACAATGGGCAATGGTCCAGAATGAACAACATTAACCTAGTTGTATTCTGGTATACCTGAAAGCATCTGTATGGTGATAGAAAACGAGACAATAAAGTAAAACCAGCCTGGGTCAGCGGTCAAGAAGGACTACTACAAATGACGCCTTCTCAACCTGACTGTGGTTGTCTATACAAGACCAAGCCAATCAACATCCCAACACAGATGACAAGAGAGATTTACAATGGTTCACTGCTAAGGAGCTGTTATCAGTTGATGCCAGGGTTCATTTCTTTATAGAGATGGTCAGTGGTAGGTTATCCAAGTTCTGGGGGATACCTATGTGCCTATGGGCAGTATTAATTGGACTCCATGGGTTATAAAAACAGAAGAAAAAACCACCAAAATCATGAAGAGGGGTCTGAGGAGCTTTGGGAAGAGGAGGTAGGGAGTGGTGAGATTGAAGGGAAGTGGGAGTAGATATGATCAAAGTATGTTGCACACAAAAATAAAAACAAATTTAAAATCAGCTCTGTCTAGAATATTTAAAAGGTAGGTGGGTATAGACGTTATTCGTTTCTCTCTATTTTTATATAAATATTGTCATAAAGAGAGAACCATGAATAAAGGACACACTGTGTGCTGAGTTTAAAGTTGATAATGTATCTGAACACTCTTTTAACTGACATCTTGCTCCTACAGTCTTGCTCAAAGAAAGGAACAACTTTGGAGTACGTCATTAAACAAGAAAGTCCTAGGAACACGTTGAATCCTCGATAAATCTTTACGACGTTCACAGCCCCATATCCACCAGAGTGCACATTTAAAGGTCTCCACGACATAGAGCTGCCCTGCCACTTTCTGTCGTCCAGGTGCTTAATGCAGTCACTGACAGGAGTATATAAAAATCAATTCATGTTCAATAAAGTAAATGTCAATGGTATCTTTAAACATGAAGACCCCATGGAATAGTTTATTTCCAGACATTCAAATTTTGATAGTTGATGACCTTAAATATTTATTTGGGCATGATCAAAATGTTCAGAAACATTTTACAACTTATAATTAACTGAAAGAAAGTCTTCAAGTTATGACATTCTTTAGCTCAAAAGCTATCCATGGCTCTCTATTCCTTAGTATAGAAAGAGAAACTCAATATAATAGTGCGTATTAAGATCTTCTGCAAGCCAATACTGAAGTACTCTCTTTTAGCTTTGATTTTACTTATCCAGCACTCATGATGTATGCCCTAGCACATTCTTTGACTCCTTGAGAGATTGACTATATTTCCCCACCTCTGACTTTCAGCGATCACCTTTTACCATCTCTGTGAGCAACTAAGCCTGAATTTGGATTATCTATTTAGAATACAGTTTGATGGTGTGTGTGCTAAGCCCATTAAAGTCATCTTATACTCATAGCCCGGGAATCTACTTCCCTGCTTCAGAAATAACCATAATTGCATAATCCCTTGAATATGCAATAATGCATCTTAACATGGATAAAAAAATAACTGTATACCTAAATCCCAAAGTTAAAGGGTTATTAAAAACCACTATTCATCCATACAGCACATTGGTTACCTGTATAAGGACATTAACAGAGAGTTTTTAATTAAAAAAAAAAGACATTCATTTAAACAAACGTAATAAGGGAATATACCAAAATTATCAGTGTCTTTAGGTCTTCATATCTGAAGTAAAGTCTCCTTGCTGCTTTCATTGTATCTATATTACACAACTTCCTCATGTATGTCCTTAATCATTATAAATGCACTGAAGGTTTTTAATCATGTATTTTAAGAAGATTTCCACATGTTTCGATCTGAGAAACCTCTCCATGACCCTTAATAGAATTAAAACTTTACTTTACTAGGCTCCCCCATCATACTTTCAGCTCTTTTAAATTGCATTTTCTCTTTGATGTAGTTGTTTAATTTGATGGCAAAAATGTTGCTTAATATATATCCAGGCCGAAGAATTTCTAAAAACAGATCTAATTAAAGAAACATTTTCTATCTATAAATTAGATGCTACCTGTAATAGAATTTTATTTTCAACACCGCCTCCCTTGCATGGAACAAGCACATCGGCTAAACGTTAGAGCCTCCGTTAGAAACCAATTGCCAAGCTCACCTTCCACTGCGGCTCTACATCTGCAGTCTGTTTGGTAACTTATGTCTTAATTATAGGCTGTCTTCCTACACAGTGTTGTATTAAGATTATAGAACAAGATGATGAAATGTATGGAAGGCTTAAAAAGTAAATCAGGAATTTTATCACAAGCACAGGAAGGAAAATCATGGCATAATTTTCCCAGAAGGCTTGTTTTGTTTCTGTCTCCAAAATGGATATATAGATGCCTTTTAAATTCCTGTTATAATTTTCTACTTGACACTTCATTAATTTCTCACTTTTGTCCTTAAGCTTTAATACTTGTAATATTTTATATAAGTAAATATATTTGCAATCTTCATTTGGGGCACTAAAAAAAGGCTGTCATGTAGAATAAATAATATACAGATAAAGTTGACTTTTGGAAAAAATATTATGTATTTTTCTTATGTACATATTTTCTGAAATATTTGGGATAAATTTCAACTTAAGAAATTATTAGTATTCATCTGAGATTTAAATTTATCATGGTCTTCTCCACTCTTCTTTGTTAAATCAGGCAACTCTGAGCTGGAGAGTAATTGGTTGTCCAGAAATTCCACAATCTGGCTTGATAACCTTTCAAACTCACCCCCGAGGAACATTTCATTTCAACTCAGCAAGTAGTGATCTCAAATACCCAAATTCTCTGCATCTTTCCAAAGAAAGCTTTAAAAGAAAATAATCCACCAACACTGATGCCAAGCCTCACCAGGACCCCTAACCTCTCCCAATTGCAGAGCCTGAATCCCTGCCAAGTCGGTACAGGAGAATTACACACAAATTACCAAGCTCTGTTGTGCCTTATGGTTTTATTTTCATGCATTTCTACTTAACAGAAAAGTCAGAGATCTTTGACTTCCTGAACTCATTTTTTTTCTAAGTATTTAATGCATGCTAGAAAAGCAATTCTAACGTGCCCTTGTTCTATTATAGAAGGACAGTGGAGAAGGGTCATTCTGGGACTCTTTCTGGACATTAAGAGAATGACCAGATTTTCTCCTTAGTAACAAGACTCCATATCGACCCACACATTTTTAGTGGAGCCCCCATGTAGCATGGGCTGCTTTGAAATGCCATGCAATAAGGAGCATCATCTTCCTTATCTTCACTCCTCAACCTTTGCATTTTATAGTTCCCGTCAACGTTCTCCTAGAAATGTTACTATGGAAACATTCCCCATGCACTCTCTGTCACTCTTCCTCACTTTACCTCTTTGGAGTTTCTCTTAAAGACTCTCATTCTCTCAATCAGCATTACATTATATTTGCCTGTGCTTCCTTCAGACCAGTTTCTTCAATTTTTGTGTGCTTATGAATTGCCTAGGCCTCTTGCTAAGATGCATGTTCTAGTTCTACGTGTAAAATTTCACGGAGGTTCCATAGAGAAACTGAACTTACTGCATGAAGGGCATCGATCCACCGCCACCAATGGCTTGGTAACAAAGTTCTATGTTATTTTTGTGAACGCTGAAGAAATCAACCCTCCATTCCAGTTAATCATTGCATTATTGTTGTTGTTCTGAGCTAAAATTCTTGATGATCCTCTTTGTCTTGTTACTGAATTATAAAGATAAACCAGTCTCTCAGAATAACTTCTTTTCATATTCAGTCACATATACAGTCTCCCCCTCCTCAGTCCTAAAATCTACCTTCTAACTCTATCTTCCTCAGTTCTCCTTGCAATTCAAGCTATTATCCTCTCTAGTCCTTTGTTCATTCTAGGGCTATCTGCCAAAAGTGCACATCCAGCCTTTTCCTGAACTGTGTCACTTTTCTGGATATACAAAGATGTCACATGTTAGCTGTGGAACTCACTAATCCCTAGCTCAGAACCAATGCCCAGCACCCAATATGGTCACTTGTACCATATAATAAGTGGTTTTAGCCCGAGGTTGCAGATGCATTGATTTCTAGCATATATAAAGTTTGCAGTGTACTCAATATTTGTCTGTGTGTTTTTATTAGATATTTTTATTTTATGATTTTTATATATAACTTTTATAACATCATAAATATTAAGTATCATTTACACCCTGAATTTAAGACAAAGAACAGAAAAGATGTCTTTTTTAAGTTTGATTAATCTTAGTCTAGAATCTTAATTTGTTTCATTCTAAACTATTTTAGCAAAGCAATCACAAAACAAAACCTTATGTTAGTGGAATTCTGAATTCCTTTTCGCATATATCTTATATCTTTTATCTCTTATATCTTAATCTTATAACACAATAATGTTGACCATCCCAAATTTAGTAGAATGATATTTAGTTGGATTAGCATGGCCAGACAGGCTGGTGCACACATATAATACCAATATTTAGAAAGCTGAGTAAGAACAATGCCAAAAAGCAAGGCCAGCCAGAGCTACAGAAACAGCAAGACCTTTTCTCAAAACTATGACAAAATAAACAACAAAACCAAACCACTAGGCAGCCATTGGTGTGATCCAGTAATCTATGTTTTTTACTAAAATTGTTTCAAAAGTCATCAGCTTCTATTGTCAAGGATCAGTATGTTATAGGGGGTTTTATTAGCATATTTTTTCTAACTTGGCAGTCCCTTACAATTTATAACATGGTATTTTTATTGATTTTTTATTATCAATTAGCCCCTGCTATGGTATTCAGTAAATAAACCAGGTACAAATACAAACATTTCACTCTGTATTTTAGGCAATTATAAGCCTCCAGCCTTAAAACTCATTATGCAAATCAGAACCATAGAAAAACTTCTCTTATGAAATATAGTTGACATAGACCTCAAAGTTACTTGGCTGCGCAGAGTCTTTTGACACTGATTCAATAATCATCATCCTATTAAAATGGGAAGCCTTTTGCTACAGAAGTGAGCTTTTCAGTATTAGAGGATATCTGATGACCTGTTGTTTGACAAAAATATCAAATTTGAAGATCTACACAACGAAAATACAGCTCCAATTAAAAGGTCATAATGTTGTAAAGTGAAATTTAAATAAGAAAAGTTTCCCCTAGTGCATTAGCAAAGCTTGCATTATCCAATACAGGTTTTTCTTTTCTCAATCTGCAAGATAAGCTGATGTGGAAGGCATTGTGTAAAAATTCATCATTTATAACATTTGCATTGAGCATCAGATAAAGAAATCCACAGCACTGGAAAAGAATGAAGCTAATGAAAGTACATTATTAGTTCTTGTTTGCCTACTCCTTGGCAAAGGAAATTGGGTCCCAAAGGGAAACATACATGAAAACTTTAAATACAGAAAGCATTTGGGGAAATTAAATCTCACTACATTAGTTAAGGGCCAGTAAGAGGAGACAAAATTTCTAAACTCAGGACATTTTAAGTTAACACTACATAACTTTCCCTATGTTATTCAACTGTTTTAGGGACTCTTGTAATAAATACTAACTTTAACATTTTACATTTTACCCGTCTTTGGAAGTAGCATAGGGCGTGCAGAAAGCTTTGCTCTTTTCATCAGACATAGGTCCTGATTTTTACAACTGCAGAGATTGTCTATAATTAAATAAATTATTTTTGTGTCTAGGTTTCCTCACGCGGGATGATCTTTTCTAGTTCAAATTTTATAATGTTCTTGTTTTAATAGTTGAATAGCATTCCATTGTGTGAATGAGCCACATTTTCTTTATCCTTTCTTTGGTTGAGGGACATCTGGGTTATTTCCAGATTATGGTTATTATAAATAAAGCCACTGTGAACATAGTTGAGCAATTGACCTTGTGGTATAGTGGAGCACCTTTTGGGTAAATGCTAGGTCTTGAGGTAGAACAATATCTGCCAACAGTGGGGGGGGCGGCTTACCCTGATTCTGTTGCCTGCCTATGAGTCCTGTTGCCCTAGCTGGGATGCCTTGTCTGGCCTCAGGGGAAGAGGATGTGCCTAGTCCTGCAGTGACTTGAGGTGCCAGGGTAGACTGATACTGAGGAGGGACCTCCTCCTTCTCAGAGGCGAAGGAGAGGGCATAATAGGGGAAGAACCCTGTAAAGGGAGATTGAGAGGCGAGTAGAAGTCTGGTCGAGATGTAAAGTGAAGAAATAAATCAATTAATTAATTAATGGGAAAATAAATTCTTCCCTATGATTATGGTGAAATTGGACTTGATTTGGACTGTATGATATAATGCCACATGCAAGTTTAAGACTTTGCTAAGTTATAGGCAGGGATTAAAAAAGTATACCCTTGAAATTATACCAGAGAAATCAAGCCACAATAATACTAAAAAACCATGTGTTCTTTAACTAATCTATGCATATCTCAGTTTAAAACATCACAGTCTGTGCTGTCACTGAAACTAAACCTCAAATAGATACAATCTGGCTCACCTCAGAGACACATGCAGACTTGAGTCTGGAGACAACCAAAACTCAAGAGGGGAGGACAAGACTTGAAGAAGCCTTAATGTCAGTCACAATATTTCTTAATTTCAAGTGCGCTCAACTGTTTTATTCATTCAAAGTGTAACCGGAATGAAATACTCTCATTTAGAATAAAACATTTTAATGATGTGCCTGCTTAAATATGTGATCCTACAGAAATAGTTGCCTTCCAAGCAAAACACACCCAGGGCCATTGAGCCTGCAGTCCCTGCCCACAGACTCTTCTACAGATAATAGTCCCCATTTGATTCCTAGGCAGACTGTTTGCCACAGGATCACTGTCATAAACCAAATACAAAATATCTAACAGAGGCAATCAGACTAGAAAGAACCTAATGTTTGCCATGGGAATTCTTACTCTCTGTTCCTCTGCATCCATTCTTTTTTTTTTTTTCTTGAGTGAGGAATGTATTTCTCCTGGTGGGGTTGAAGGAGGGCAACATTTGTGGGACTATCCTCCTGGCAAATGAAAGTTTGTGTCATAGTGTGTTCCATGGAGAAAAAAGTCATTTTGTCTTCAGGGGGTCGGGGAGAATGGTGTCCAGAAAGCGGAGAAAGGACTGTCAAAACCCCTTAGCTTCAGAGACTCTGAAAGCATGATGCCATGTTTCCCAGGAAACTAGAATTAACAGGAGGAAGCAACAGGAACTGGGTTTTTTGAGAGTGGAAGCCATGTCTGGAATCAAGCCACAGAAATGCCAAAGGTAGAAGTCACAGAGATGCTTCCACATATGTCCCAAGGAAGGACATTAACTGCAATGCTTCTGGGGGAAGACTAAACCAAAAGAGGTTTGTTTGTTTGTTTGTTTGTTTTTCCCAACCACTGCATTTCACTTAGCTACTCCTTAGAAAGCCAGGCATTTATAAAAGTACATTTACCAAAACTCTGGTAAGATGCAGCAATTAGCTGAGAGACAATGTCAGATTGTCTTATAGAACATCTAACTGGGGCTCTGAAGCACAGATGTGAACCCAGAACACTATAAGCAGATATAAGTAGCAAATGTGGATTACAAGTTCCCATTTTTTTAAGTTCCCATTTTTCATTTAGCTTAGCTCTTCGTAATTTCTCTGCCTTTACAAATGCCAAGATTCTTTCTCATGGATGCTTCATAGAGGCACAGAGAAAGTGCTTCCCTTCTTGAGAGGATAAAAGGAGACACTCATAAGGTTAGCTAAAGCACATACGCTGTTCTGAAAGGAACCAGCCATAGTGACAGTGGCCAGGAAATCTATCCACCCTTGCCTTCTAGGTTTCTGTGAATGACCCTAAAAACTGCCAGCAACATTATGAGAAATAATTCAGCAATTTTCCTCTGCTTTGAAGTGAAAATTTCCTATCAGAGTTCCACTCATACCTCTGGCCCAATATTTAGCAAACTCTCGAGGCCCTGTTGCTGAGAAAATGTGATCGGGGCAAATGAAAGGAGACTCCATGAAATGTTTTGATATTGACAGCTAAGGAGTCAAGTTTCCCAATGCATTCTGCTCTTTCATTTGCTTACGGAATAGATAAATAAATAAATAAATAAATAAATAAATAAATAAATAAATAAGAGTACATGCAACCTATGCACTCCTTTTATGCATCCATAGCCAATGACTAACCAGTTTGTTGTTGTTGTTGATATTTAAGAGAAATGGGCCACACTTCACATGGCTAGAGGTCTGAAATGAAGGAAAAACCTGCTGCCTTAATGAACTGCCAATCAGTAGCACATCCAAGTGACACATATCACTTCCCCTCCTTGATTTTTTCTTCCCATCAGAATTATGGATCAGACACCCAATCTTGTGGGAAAGCTACAGTATTTACTAACTGAGATGCCAGCCAGGATGCCTCAGTCTGAGCTATGCCTTCAGCAAGGCGTTGCCAACTTTCCTTGCAGTAGGCTGTTCCGTGGGCTCAGCCAACAACTGACACAGCTCTTGGCAGCCTTTGGAAAGAACTGTGAGCTGTGGCAAATCCCGAGGAGAGAGCCAGCAAACCCACACATTCTATACAGTCATTCTCAGGCACCACACGAGTTCTATTTTTATTAACAGCACCATTTAGACTAGGCATGAAATTAATTTATTGCTACACTGATTTAAAGTAGTTGTTTTTCAAATTATTATTATTTTTTTTTTTTTGCAATTTGGCTTGAATCTGTTTTTGCTACAGGAAAAGAGGATGGCACACAATGAGCAGAGGCAGACTGCACAGCCTCTGAGTGTGCTTGGAAGGGCCCATGGTATACTTGTCCACTAAGTAAGCAGTTAAAACGATATGATATAAACCTATAATTTCAGTGGTCTGGAAGCAATAAGAAGGACGGGACATGGGTATCCTTAGCTCGATGCCACAGAACCATGGATGACATTTTCTATGCCCTTTACACATAATCTACCCCGTTCAGATTCCAACTGGCAGGAAACACTTCTGGCCTTGGCAAACTGAAGAAGCATCACTTATTCATTTTGGTTTGTAGCTGTTTGTTTTCCTCTTTTAGTCTCAATGGCCCATCAATTTTTAACTAAGCTCTCCCCAGGGTTTATAGTTCAGGCAAGCCAGTTAACTAATATAAATAACTCTCCTGAAGAATTTCTGAGTACGTTACTAGCCAAGGATGGTGGCCATTGCATAAGCTGGTGAAAGAGAGATGACGTCTTCTGAGAAAGTGAGTAGCCCTTCCATTACCAAAAATAATCGCTCTAAGATAATTTTATTTCTTCTGCAATCATGTCTGTTTACACCATGTCTCCTACTGCATGTTATTGTTTTCTAATGGACCAGAGTCTTAAACTGCTTCCTGAAGTCTAAGATGATTCTTCAATTCTTATGAAAATAGTAACAATAATATATGAGCATTTTAAAAGAGATTTTATGCTTTACAGATATTATATATTATTTTTATTGTACATTCTAGGAGCTTAAAAACATCCAACTGTCTAGTGAGTTAATATTGCCAAAGACCTATAAAGAATCAATTGCAATGACCAGATATAACTACATAAAATAATACTGATTTTTGTCTATAGAGGCATTTTCTCTTATACACAGTTACCACATGGCAGCCTTTTATTCTCCTAACTAAATAATGTAGAAGACTGAGAAAGGAGAGAGAGCCCAGAGAACTGAAAGTGTAGAATGGGAGCTGACAGTTTTCTTTGAGATATTTGATAGAGATGTGGTTCCCACTTGCTATTCCTGGGCAGCACTAATCCTGTTAGAGGTAAGAAAGTCAGTGAGTGATCTGGTCTTACTTTAAAAGTGGACTCAATTCAAATAAAAATCTAAGCAAATAAATTATGAGGACTACTAACTTCATTAAATGTATAATAAATGCATATTAGTTCGTGTAATTCATATATAAACATATAATATAAATGTATATAGACATACAGATCAAAGCATGATATCATATACATTTACTTTAAATAGTTATTAATTATTTTATTTCTTGACAATTATTTGCACTGAATCTTATATATATATATATATATATATATATATATATATATATATATATTCTTAGTGCCGTAGTGCTCCACAATTTTTTATGTGTGAGCTCATATGGAGGTTTACAAAGTTATATCATACCTTCCAATAAAGTCTTTTAGTCAGCCTAGAGTTAAGGAGTCTAGGAGAAATGTCAGCCACGAAAGATGCAGTCAGGGAATTCTTGTCTACCAGCAGGATCCCTGGTCCATGTGACACTACTAATTTTATAATCGCCGCTCATTTGTTTCTTTTTTGTTTTTGTTTTTTTATTAGATATTTTCTTTATTTACATTTGTAATGTTATCCCCTTTCCTGATTTCCCCTCCAAAAACACCCCAGCCCATCCCTCCTTCCTCCTGCTCACCAACCCACCTACTCCTACTTCCTGGTCCTGGCATTCCCCTACACCAGAGATCAAGCCTTCACAGGACCATATAATTGGTGTCTCTTCCCTTTGATGTCCAACAAGGCTGTCAGCTATTAAAAACATAAAATTCTTAGGCAAATGAATGGAACTAGAAAATATCATCCTCAGTGGGGTAACTGATCACAAAAGAACAGGCACAATATGCTCATTTGTTTTTACACTTAGGCTGAACATCTCCGAGTAGAAGGCCTGTCTTCAGGTGGCAGTGGAGTCCAGACCTATCGCTCTTCCATGCTACCCTGATCTAATTACTGCAAATAGCCCAGGGGAGGGAGAGAAACTGTGAGGAAGACACAATGAAGTACATAGGCTTCCTTCACCTCCAAAAGGAAAAGTTTTAAGAAGACGTAAGGAACTCACACACACACACACACACACACACACACACACACACACACAAGCGCGCAATTGCCTACACAGCTAGCTCAGCAGTTGTGACATGTTCTCAGTCACTAACTAAATCTCCTTCTAGAACCATTTTCCCCCCTTCAGAGCATCAAAGCCCCAAAGCATTCCGTTACAAGGATCAGAGCCCAGTCGAGTGTCCCTGTCTGTGCATCTGTGTATCCTACTGGGAAAATATATAAGATTCCCATAGCTATAATTGGTGTTGCTGACCTTTGGCTTGGCACTGAATTACTTGAAAAGTGGAGGGGATGTTGTTGTACTTATGATCATTAATACTTCAGTCCAGAGGGTCCTGTTTCCTAAACACTAGGAGAATGAACAGAGGTCCATGTGGTAAAACACAGCCAAAATGTCATGCACTGCAGCTGGGTGTGTTGTAAATAACACTTACTGGGGTTGGGGGCAAAACTGAGTAAGGAGAACATGTATTGAGTGTTAAAAACCTTAGCAAATTCAGTCTTTGTCTAAATATGTAAGAGTTAAATGCTAAAGAAAAGGTCCCTGACCTAAGCCATTTCCTAGGAGTGGTGTCACATCAGTCAACAAACTGCTGGGGAATTGCACACGAAAGGTATAGAAAAGTTGATCTAGCAGACCTACCAGGAGCATGCACGGAGGTTATAGACAAAGTCTTCTCCAGATCTTCCTTTCCCTGACATTTCAGCAGGGTCTCGTTGTCTCCCAAAAGGAATTTCACTTACACACTGCACAAAGGGTAATGGATACTTGTCTACTATCTACCGTTTGAGGCCATACTCAAAGTAACACGAGTTTGACTTAAATAGCTGCTACTGAGATGAGAGGAACTGTAAGACCAAGAATACACTTCATTGCAGTATGTCACATGGAACCGAATGGCAAGATGGGAGCAGCTCTCCTCCAGAACTACGAGTGTGTTATTCAGAGTTGCTGCTCAGCTCCTCCAGCTGCAGGTGTCAGGAATCTTAAGATGGCTACTGCAAGGAGAAAGACAGTCTTCAATTGTCTTTTGTTTCAGAAAATGAGAAGGCTAAGTCTAAAAATATGAAAATATCACAACCTGCAGTCTTTCGAAAATGCTAAACCTCTAGATATTTCCTTTTTGGGTGACCTAATACTACCATATCAATTTGAACAGTTGTTTGAAATGTTCAAAAGTGTATTGGATAAAATAGAATTCTGTGTTGTACCTAAAGCACCAAATAACCTGAGAAGAGGTCCATTTTTTCTTCAGTAACTAATTCTTTGAACAGTGGAAGCAATACAGCTCTCTCATTGTCATTTTCCCATTGCTACTCCACAACACATATCTGTAATCAATTCTGGCCATCTTTCATGTCAGCCTCATTGTGATTTCAGAAAAACAGTGCTCCCAGGAATCACTACAAGTCTACAAATAAATCGAAGCTGGCAAACAAGTTGAGAACTGGCCCAGTGTGTCATGTCCACTTCAAATAGTGGTAACACAGTGGCTCATTCCAAGGACAACAGTACATTTTAATTTCTATGATTGATTTAAATAGAAAAATATGACATGAATGAAAATTACAAAACCAAATGAACTAGTTGGTTTCATTAACTCAAAAAGAAACTAGAAATTAAACCTGACCCAAGATTTCTAACCACCTGGGTGCCTTAATAACATCTAAATGTACCAAGGAATTTAACTGCTAAATGTTTTAAGGAACTCAACTAAGAGATTTTTTTTAAAAAATAGAATATAGCATATGTCAGCAGAAGCTAACTGTGATAGCTGAAAAAATAGGGAATAAAGGAAATACAAGAGACGCTAATTTTTATTAAAATTGGGAATCATAATAATAATAATAATCCATATTATTTTGGTCTGGCACATATGAATGTTTGTAAACAGCAGCTAAAACAAAGGCAAGACTTTCTCACCTAAGCAAAACTGTTTTTAACTCTGAAGCTACAAATGACATACCAGAAGAAAAATCATATATTTCTAATCAAACACACCTTGTCTAGCTAAGGCTAGTATTTTTTAAAGGTAGATTCCAATATTAGAATATAATCAAGTATCCAATATTTTCTATCTTTCCTTGCAGTTTGCTATATACCTTCAAGTCCAGAGCAAAACCATACAAAACTTAGCAGAATAATCAACAAAAGGGATGGTAGTCATCTGTCCACAAAATAATTAAATGAGAAGGTGTAAAGCTCCCCAGTCTATTCTAAAGTTTGGTCCATAGGTGACTCTATGAGATATGAGACTCCAGTTTCGGAGGAAGTCACATTTCAATGTTTAAAGGCAGATTTCTTCTGACAGTCCATGATCTCCCTTTTTAGTTGTGCTAATTTTATTTGTTTGTCTGTGGTGCTGGGGATCAAACTTGAACTTCATGAGTTCTGGTCGACCATTCCACCTTGAGCAGATCCCTCAGTTGGCACTCATCAGTTTTTCACTGTGTTTAACAGAGCCAAGCATGAGTTTCCTTCCTTGTAACATCTCTTAACTCCAATAATAAGTGATTAGTTACCCACACCAAGTCCACAGTAGTGCCAATGTTCTACCTGGTAGGTAACATTCTTGCCTTCTAGGTTGGCATTATAGTGCCCACGGTCCTCTACCAGTTAAGACCAGCAAAGACCCTTCTCCTCCAGCAGCCTGCCTGTACCATTCAACACTGTAAACACTACCCAGCAAGGAGGCAAACTTCCAGGTCAGGTCTAGGTAGACTTTTCTTCTGTGTCACGCATCTAGAGTTTTAAAGTAGAACTACTGATAACACAAGAGCCCAAGAAAAGAATGTATTAAACTTCTTTTGTTATCCAACACTCTCAGTAATAGTCATTGTAATTGATCCTCATGTGGATCAGTTAGGTAAGGTAAATTCAACAGCTGGTTTTCCTCTTAACCCTTTATTAACATTCTTTCATAAATCCTAGCTTCTTTCATGTGTCAAGTCTTCAAGGACTTTCAATAATCACTTAAAGAATTACCAATTCCAACAACCACATCTTATAAAGACTTGACAAAGATTGCTCTCAAAAGTCCACACAGAGAAGGACCAAGAGAGTCGTTTGGTGGTAGAGCACTTGACTAGTACTTGGAAGGTCCCAGGTTCAATTCTAAGTACTTCAAAGTGAAATAAAAAATGTACCCAGTTGAAATAAATAAATAAATAAGGATAAGATAGGCAGATAAGGTTCTGCTTCATGAGAGCAGACATTAAAGAAACCCATTAAAAGTTTTTTTTTTTATTGAGTATCTTCTTCATTTACATTGCCAATGGTAAAAACTTTCCCAATTTCCCCCTCCCAAAAGCCCCCCTTCCCAACGATTCCCTACCCCTCCTCCCTACCCCTGTCTCCATGTATATGCCTCTCTACTCAACACAGTCCCACCTCCCCCCAACTCCCCCCCATCTGTTTCCCTTTGTTGTGGCCTCTATTGAGCCTTTACCTGACCAAGGACCACTCTTCCCACTGATTCCCAAAAAGGCATTCCTCTGTCACATTTTTGGCTGGAACCATGTGTACCCCTTGGTTGATGATTCAGTCCCTGGGACTCTTGGGGTGTCTGGGTGTCCGAAGTCATTGTTTTTCCCATGGAGATATATACCCCTTCAGCTCCTCCGGACAACTCTCCAAATCCTCCGTTGGAGACCCCAAGCTCAGTCCAAGCTTGGTTGCTGGTTTCTGCTTCTGAGTTCGTAAGACTCTGGCAGGGCCCCTCTGGAGACAGCCATGGCATGCTCCTTTTGGTACATGCTTCTCATCATAGTGTCAGGGTTTGCTATTTATTAAATTTTTTAAATTACATAATTGAAAGATTTTCTTCTTTTGTTTTGTTTTTGTTTTTGTTTTTGTTCTATTTCTGTGATAGTAGTGCCAGAGGAAAGAGGGACTATTGGTCTATAAACCAGAGGTCAAATGCATTCAAAGCTGGGAATAAATTAGGAAGAATGTTCAGAAAATGAAGAAGTTGTATGGATTGATTTCCTCATTCTAAATTTGAAGCAAGGTTTTGCACAAGGAGTGGCCTAACCCACCACAGAATATTAAAATGTATGCTGGGCAGTACATGGAACCCTGCACAGTGAATCAGCATATGGATTTCATTGGGGTTCTGTCCCTACTTGAGAGGGAAATGTTTTTACGGCACCAGTTCTGTGCAACACTCAAAACACCATTAAAGGAAATAGCATTGGATAAGAACCTATTACTGCCTGGTACTCTACTAAACACAGTATGTTATTTTGTCCTCAAAGCCCTTAAAGGTGATTGTCATTAGTTCTATTCTCCAAGTCAGAAAAAATCAGGCCCTGAGGGGAGGGGTCAGTAATTTACCCAAGATTATAAGAATTACAAAGGATTTTGACCTAATCCATCAGGCTCCAAAGCAAGAGTGCCCGAGGACACCCGGGCAATCTTCCTTGCAAAGGTTTTAAAGGAACATGTTAATTGATCTTGTAAGATATTTGAAACTAAGCCTACCTTAGAAAGAGAGGCTAAGAATTTTTTACTTTTAAACAATTATAGTACATAGCATTCTTAAAGTCTGATAATAGCTACACAAGGATGTGGACATGTGTGCAAACACACACACACACACACACACACACACACAAATTATGATCTATAATAATCACATGCACTCCTAAACCCATTTTTAACTCATGAACAAAGGACTTTTGATCACTTTTAGTGCCTCAGGGAGGAGACAGGAGAGTGAAAGCAGCAGAGTCCATAACACTAGCCTACTTGGGGACACGACCTTTGGCATTTGACTCTTCCTAAGTAAGCATCCTCATCACTCGTTTGCATCTCAGTCTTTTCTTCTGTAAATGGGCAGAAATCAATAATCAATTCATAAGTTGTGATAATCAACTATAAAATCATGTCAGCACTAAATAAAAGCTAATCACCAATATTTTTACTGAACAGAGTTCACTGACAATGGCTTTCTTTACTTACACAAGGAGACCTTTGTGGACTTTGATTATGAATCATTGTGTGATGATCTATATTTTCCAAATATACTCAAAGTACATGAGGTCTTCTGTAACATGGCAGTGCCTCAGACACACACATAACTTGTGTGTGTTTCTGATGGAGTGGTGTTATTTATGCTTGCTTGTCACCAAACCTCTAATTTGCCTTTTAATTATGACCTGCATTTGTTACACTGTTGCTTTGAGCTCAGTCTAGAAGGACCAGGGTCACAGCTAACCCTACATGTAGCAGAACTTAGCAGTCACATACAAGCCCTGCTAGTTGACTGGTGGCTGAGCTGAGCCATATTATGGTAATTTGATGTCTAGTAGAGACCCTTAGAATCCAGTGCTGTGCAAACACTCTTGCTTCTCCCTGCATGGGTCCATCATAAAAATACTTTCCACTGGGTGATAAGTAACCATAGAAGCTACTCAGTACCTGTGCCCAGGCAATCAATGCCCATGCTGGGCAGAGGATGTGGGGAAAGGCAGTGCACATGTCTTAGTCAGGGTTTCTATTCTTGCACAAGCGTCATGACCAAGAAACAAGTTGGGGAGGAAAGGGTGTATTTGGCTTACACTTCCACACTGCTGTTGATCACCAAAGGAAGTCAGGACTGGGATTCAAACAGATCAGGAAGCAGGAGCTGATGCAGAGGCCAGGGAAGAATGTTACTTACTGGCTTGCTTCCCCTGGCTTGCTCAAAAGCTTTCTTATAAAACTCAAGACTACCAGCCCAGAGATGGCACCACCCACAATGGTCCCTCCCCCCTTAATCACTAATTAAGAAAATGCCTTACAGCTTGATCTCATGGAGGCATTTCCTCAACAGAAGTTCCTTTCTCTGTGATAACCCCAGCTTATGTCAAGTTGACATAAAACCAGCCAGGACAGCACTGCACAAGCAAACACAGGCCTACACACAAAGGTTCATCTGCAGAGCTTGGGGGACAGACTCCACTTCTGCATCAATAACTAAACACAACTGTCAACCTTAACCCCAGTGCAAATTACAGCATCTAAAACTAGGTCTTTTTGTTCCCACATACAGATAAAAAGATGAGCAGGGACATGGTCCACAGCTAGGATCTGTTTAGTCATAAAATGCTGTCCCAAGAGTTCTATTTAAACCAGATTTTTAAAGGAGATCAAAGACATAGTATAGGCACACCGATCTCAAGCAGAATATGTTAGAAATGGAAAGGGTGAAAGCAGGAACCTGGGAATGAGCAAGTCAGAGACAAGATCTGTAAAGGAGATCGTCTAAACTCTAACAGAGGGTCCTTGCCAAGAACAGAGAAATAAGGTTGCAAAGAGTGAAACGGGAGGTCAGCAAATCTTGACTCAGAGCCTTGACATCCTGGCGAGCTTCTGCCTTGGGAAGTGTTTCTTCTCTCCTTTTCAGACAAACGCCTTCTCTCCAGTCCTCAAAGACTCTCAGGCAGAACAAGGTGCTTCTGTGGCACAATGCTGGGTCCCTTTACAAGTCAGCCTGCTGTGTGTTACTCAGCAGTCTGTAGCATTGCTTTTGTGGTGTCGGGGTTGCGTATAGTCCCTGCCTGTCTTCTGTCTGGTGTCTTCTGTCAGAGGTGTCTAAGTGGATTCTTCCAAAAGTCACACTTCAAAACGAGAAATAAAAAGCCAAGGCCGTTCTTAGTTGATTCACAAACACAGCCACCAATAGAGGACAGATCAGAGAGGCAACTCACACAATGTAGATCCAGCAGCTGTGTTTCTTTTCCAAACGTCAATGAACCAAATGCACTCCCGGCCATTGGGGTGTTGTTGACATCCACATAACTGAGTAGCAGGCAATCTTTACCGCGAATGCCTTTGCCGGTGACATACCCTTTATGAGAGATGAAGCCAAACTGTAGGGCCCTACCACGCTGCCTGACAAGAACTAATCTTCACTGTTATCAAGCTCTAATGGAAGACAGAATTCAGATATGTCCTGATTCCAAAGGAACCCGAGGTTTGCATAAACCACATCCTGGCAATATACCAGCAATTTGAATGAATGTGTGCTTCTTAATCCTGGGTGCTGAGGAGAGCTCTTGCCTTGTTCCTTGTAAACCCTAGAAACACTTCAGAAGCATAGTGTCCTCAGTTCCAAATCAAAAAAAAAGAGCCCTGAAGGGCTGGCTCGTCCTGATGGATGTGAGGTGATCTCGTACCATATGGTGCACATCTCTTCTTCTCTGATGAGTGTATCATCCCCACCCCACTGTACATTGCATCTGTCTCATTAGACTGAAGAACTGCCCCTGGCTATTGCATGTTCAGGCAACTTCAGAACATCCTAAACGACTGAAGTCTGACAGTGAGGCAGTAACAAGCATTCATAACTGCTCATTTTCTTTCATCATTTTTAAGCATTCTGTGAACTGTGTCTTGTGGGGACTAATACTTAAGCTCTCAGCAAACATAGCTCCCATCCTGACTACCTTATGTGTCCCTTATACTTCTGTGATTTGAACCACACCCTCCTTTGTTGATATTGCAATTTTGTCTCCTTACTATTATATTTTAATATGCAATTCCACTGTTAACGTTTTTAAAGAAATAAATACCAAAAAGATTTCTGAGGACCACAGGACACTCCTAACTTCATCGGAGAAGTGACACCTTGACCTCCTAACAGATCTCATTTGCAGACAATCTGCATGTGGTCTTAATCAGAGCAAAAAATCAAGGTGATCCTGAGGTACATATTGACTTGCTTGCTTAAATATCTTAGCCTGGTGCATCTCAGGGATTCATTAAGTCCATGGAGTTGGAAGACTTAAAGATATGAAGAACGCTAAAATCTAAACTTACAGTGCTACATGTATTCTAAGTTGGTGATCTGAGAAAGTTCTCATCCCAACTTCTCCATTTCTGTAAAATCCATCCTGGTAGGAATTAAAACATGGGAATGCCTCCAGTAGACCAACTAGTCAGGGATTGTCCTCAGGTTTAAGCAAAGCTATCAAATAATAATCAACCAGGCATTTATTTATTTGGTTAGTTTCTGCTCTAGCATTTAAACATAGAAAATTATTATATCGCTTATGGCATTCTAAAAGAAATCATAATCAAAATATGGCTGCCACCTCAATCAGAAAAATAATATGTGTCTTTGGACTGGAGAGATGACTTAGCATTAAGAGTGTTCATGCTCTTCCAGAGGACCTGAGTTCAGTTCCTTGCATAGCTGACAAAAAATATTTTTGTTTAATTATACTGTTATTATTCTTTTTCAAACAAATAAAATCTATACAACTTGTAGTAACAGCTTTACCAAGACTCTGTTTTACTTTCTCTTTATCACCAGCTTTTTATCTAAAAGGGCTCATTTGGGAAAGTGTGAGAATACAAAGGTGGTTGTTTCCTTCCTCTGTTTTTGCTGGTTATGAATGATTAGTTTTGTTTAAATGAATATCTAAGTTATTAATATTCTATAAATTATCATTTTCAAAATACTTCATACAAAACCATTAATAACTGAGTCCTGAAAACAAAGAAAACAGAAAGAAAGAAAGAAAGAAAGAAAGAAAGAAAGAAAGAAAGAAAGAAAGAAAGAAAGAAAGAAAGAAAGAAGGAAAGAAAGAAAAAAAGAAAGAAAAAAGGAAAGGAAAGAAAGAAAAGAAAGGAAGGAAGAAGAAAAGAAAAAAGGAAAGAAAAGAAAGGAAGGAAGAAGAAAAGATCTTCTAATCTTATTTGCTTAAAATATATTTTAGTTTAATTTCCTTGGCTTAAGGTAAACACAAGAAGTTTTGAATGTATGTAGTTTAAATAATGGCATTGAAAGAATCGGGCAATATACAATAAAGTAATCATGAAAAAATGAAAAATAAAATGAACAGTTTCTTTTCCCATTCCTGTACCCTCATATGTAAGAGGAAAACATGACAGCCTAGACTATATTTTCAAATTGGGGAACTGATTGGCCACTTTAGAAAGAAAACATTTTCAAAAATCATAACTCGACACTGCACAAGGTTAATGCTGCTTAAAATGCAAAAGCCGGAGTGATAGTACCTACATTACCTGGTATTTTAGCCGTTGGTGCACTAGGAACAGACATGTTTATCTTTCACCTTGACATCTGATTGCTAGGCTAATGCCATTTAAAACTAGATGGAAGAAAATTATATTCTCCTAAGGAGTCAGCTGATTCTTTTCTTGAAAGCCAAGAGAAAAATAAAGATAGCCATTTTGATTCAAACAAAGTGCTACACAGAAACCTGTGGGCACAAATCGCATCAGGCCTCTGTAATTTTTGCTTGCTATTGGCTATTGCTGGGATAATTGCATAGGAACACAATTTATGTAATTGTCAGCAGTAGTACTCCTGGACCAAGGACCAAGGCCCCCTGCAGATTTCTACAAATCATTACTTGCTAACAGTTTTTGTACATTTTTTTCCTTGCAGATCACTGGAGTTAAGCCAAATAGAATTATTATTCTGAGACTTTGGAAGATTCGCATTAATGTCTGAAAGTATAGACAAATTTTGCAGCTAAGTAAACGTGTGCCCTTTGTTTAAAGGAAAAAAAGACACTGGAGCAAGGGGAAGAAAATGTTCAAAGAAAATGTATCTCTGTGAAGCTGTAGATCTATGTGAACAAGCTAAAAGTTAAGATGATCAACGAGGTTAAAACACTGGCTGCCAAAGCAAGGACCTGAGTTCGAAACCTGGGACCAACAGGGTAGGCGAGAACTGAGTTCCATAAATTGTCCTTCGACCCCCATTCTGCTATAACATGCATGTCAACACACACACACACACACACATACACACACATGCACAAACACATGTGTAAAAAAGTTTTAAATAACCAATACAGGAACTTCTCAGAGTTGTTATAACCAAAATTATATTTCTAAAAGTTATATGTTGGTTTCTGAATGATGCAATTGTATTTATTTTCCCTTTGAGTCATTTTCATGGGAATTGTCTATTCTAGAAGCCATTATTTTACATATAACTTTATCTTATTGTTGAAGTCCTTAAAAATATAAGATGCTAGGCTCCTCAAGACATTTAGGTAGGAATTCATAACACTACCAGTGCGTTTTATTATATTTTTCTATTTTATTTTGAAGACAGGGCTTCAGGAATAATTATATAGATGAGTCTACAATGGAGAATCCTTAAAATACAGTATAGGGTAGTAAAATCCTCATGAAATGCCACCTAAAATTCACCCTAATTTTGTTTGGAGTAGAGGTTGTTGGTAAAGTCATTACCAAGATCCAGAGCCCTGTAACCCAACTTTTACTCCCTGGCATTCTGATCTGTCAGTTCCCTCTGGAATCACTAATTGTCTCCTAGATATTTCTATCCCCTGCAGCCACTGATGGCTGCCATCAGGAAGACACATTCTCTGGTGGTTTTAGCCAAGAACAGAATCTGTCAGAAGCTTGTACCTGATTCTGCTTTTGCTACTGACTTCAGATCACCGCAGGCAAATCTTATAAACCATCTATTAGCTGTTTCTCCTGTTTTAAAATGAAGCTGCATTTGATATCATATTCCATCTCACTGGGAGACAAAATAAGACATAAATATCACCAAATAAAACTTGCATTGTACAGTTTGTATCTTTATTGTTGCAATGCTTAGTTTGTTCCTATTGCCTAAGGAAACTGAAACAACACTGGGGAAATTTTGAGAAACAGTAGTGGTTGAGCCATTACGATCACGGACACAATCTAGACTGTCTGGTTATAAGCCTGTTTCTATTACTAACTAAATGTGATCTGGGATAAATCTTTCCATATATATTTCTATTGCTTCCCCTATAAAAGTATTAAGTTATTCGATATATAACATATATATTTAATATATATCATTTCTTGAACAGAATAAATGTTAGCTATAATTAGCAGTTTGCCTTTGTTTTATAGGATATAGATATATTTGCAAACTAATTTTCTACTCAAAAATGCAAAACAAAACAAAACAAAACAAACAAAACAAAACTGTAGGGCCCTGTATAGAAAGAGTTCCATTTTCAATAGAGGAAAAGAAAACAATGTATTGTTTATTCTTAACAATAACTTACTCCGAGCAGGATCCTGTATGCTGTTTTATATTTAGATTTGATTATTGACAGAAGCCTCATTAAACAGGGTTGGTATTCAGCATACTACGTAGGATAAAGCCTACATAAGTAAGGATTCTTGGTGGTTTTGCATGTGTTAATGTCTATTTGTGATGGGCAACTACAGTCCAATAGAAGCAGATTTAAAATAATTACATTTCATTTGGACTCTTGTCAGCCACAAGTGAGCTCAGCACAATTTAATGGAAAAGCGCATTGCCTCTTGCACTTAATGAGACCACATTTGATAAGAGACTCTGGTGGGATCTGGAATCATAACAGTAATGAAATCCAAGACTTGGGCTCTTGGTTCATTAGGCAACAAGACTGGCTCTTGAGTGTACTCATTCCCTAAGAGAAAGAAGCCAGCTAGTTGCAATTTAAAGCATGTTTTTAAATCTAGGGATTGAGTGGACTTTTGTCTTTCAAATATTAAAGGGTTTCACAATAGCCGTAGCTCTAATTCCGTAGGAATCCATGTGCTGTGATCAAAGTTGCTCTTCACGTAGCATGGGATGCCTTTAACCATCATGTAACTGTTCTTCCCACAGATGAGGAAACTGAGAACAACAAAGGTAATGTACTTGCCAGTGTGAAGAAGCTAATGAGAGCCACAGACAAAACCAAGGACACTGATGGTAACCACTGATCGCTTCCTAGTCATGATGTTTAGAATGTAAATGCAATGATGACTTGACAGGCTAAGGGATCAGCCCTTGCCACAAAGGAAGCAGTGGAACTGTGAATAATCCAGGAATATCAATTCCCAAAATTGCTCTCTCACCTTCATGACGCTAACTCAAGTCCCAGCCATGCCAAAGGCAGCTACATGGGCGACACCAACACAGTCTCAGGGAAGTCAAAGGGGGGAAAAGGGGGTTCTGAACATAGTGTTTCTCTCCATTCCCCAGTATCTATACAACTACTTTGTGCACATCTGAGGAACTCACCATGTAACTAGGTCAGACAGTTTTGATATCTGTTGGAAGAAGTAACTTGACAATAGTTATCAAATTCTTTTCCATTTCCCATAATATAAAAGGGCCTGCTCAGTGACTATTTTTTTTCAGTGACTATTTTTTAAAAGAAATGGTGCTGTAAGGCAAAGTACAACATTAAAAGGACAAATCGGCAACCAACAAATTGGGAAAAGATCTTCACCAACCCTACATGTGACAGAGGGCTAATATCCAATATATACAAAGAACTCAAGAAGTTAGACCCCAGAAAACTAAATAACCCTATTAAAAAATGGGGTACAGAGCTAAACAAAGAATTTTTACCTGAAGAACTTCCGGATGGCTGAGAAGCATCTTAAAAAATGCTCAATATCATTAGTCATTAGGGAAATGCACTCAGGAGACTGGAGGTGCTGGCGAGGATGTGGAGAAAGAGGAACACTCCTCCACTGCTGCTGGGAATGCAAATTGGTACAACCACTCTGGAAATCAGTCTGGTGGTTCCTCAGAAAACTGGGCACGACATTTCCAGAGGACCCTGCTATACCACTCCTGGGCATATACCCAGAGGATTCCCCAGCATGTAATAAGGATACATGCTCCACTATGTTCATAGCTGCCCTATTTATAATAGCCAGAAGCTGGAAAGAACCCAGATGTCCCTCAATGGAAGAATGGATACAAAAAATGTGATATATCTACACAATGGAGTACTATTCAGCCATTAGAAACAATGAATTCATGAAATTCTTGGACAAATGGATGGAACTAGAGAATATCATCCTAAGTCAGGTAACCCAGTCTCAAAAGATCAATCATAGTATGCACTCACTGATAAGTGGATATTAGCCTAGAAACTTGGAATACCTAAGACATAATCCACATATCAAATGATGTCCAAGAAGAACTGAAGAGTAGCCCCTGGTTCTGGAAAGGCTCAGTGAAGCAGTATAGGGCAAAACCAGAACAGGGAAGTGGGAAGGGGTGGATGGGGGAATAGGGGGAGGGAAGAGGGCTTATGGGACTTTCAGGGAGTGTGGAGCCAGAAAAGGGGAAAATCATTTGAAATATAAATAAAAAATATATCGAATAAAAAAAAAAGAAATGGTGCAACTCCACAGACAGCCTTTTAAGACAATGCCAGGCACAGACTACAAGCAGTGTGGACTTTAGAAGTCCTGGAGTCCTGGTAGCCGAGAGCACAGTGAAGTCCATAGAGCTGAGCTTGCTAGCTTTTTTAAAAATAGATTCTTGTTTGATATGTGATTTCACAAAGGTCAATTTCAATTTCTCATCCAAAACCGAGGAGATTTTCAGCAACCATGCCTTTTTCTTTAGATCATTCATTCATTTATGGTCTATATGTTTTTCTGCAGCTTCCAAATATGCTTTTCTGAATGAGATATGTAGGCAGACATGTATGTAATAAAACTTAACCTTCAGGGCTCCCGGCTCAGTGACAAGTCTGACCATGAGATGCAATGTATTCCCATGTCACACTTTTCTACAATCTGATAAGAAAAATCCTTTAAGGACAATTAGCCAAGACTATTTTGCCTTTCCTATGTTGAACAGCTACCTAGACATCCACTGAGTTAGCAAAAGTTATATTAATTAGACTTTTAAAGCAAATGATAGTTACTTCCCTGTAAAACCGTGTCTGTATCATCATTAAACATTTTAGTTTAAAATCCAAGAATATTCTACATTCTGATATGCCCACTCATCAACAATGGCCACACCCAAAAAAATTGCAGGGCTAAGGTTACTTTGTATTATGAAATCCCTTTAACTGTAGTAACAGAACATGTGAACAAAAGAAATACAAGGTTCAAAATATATAGCCAGATGTCATCATCACTGTCACTACCATGACTGTTTTGTCACCTGGACATTATTTTTGTCATTATTATTGCACCAGAAATGATGACAGCCTATATCCTCATCAACAGGGTTTGCTTGACAGCTTACTAAAAAAGAGATAATCCTGTAAAGACAAAGACAGAAATTATGGCTTAATTTGGGATTAATGAGCAGTAAGGTGGTAAGCAGAAGACAAACATCTTTACTTACTTAGTCCTGGTTCCTATTTGGCTTCTGAGAATTCTGCATGAATATCAGAACCACATGGAATTCTTTTACAAGCTGTGTACTTGAATTTAAACAAGAACATCAGGTGACTCTAAAACTGTCATAATGATGCCACACTTAGACACTGAAATTGGAGTTTTGTGGTTTTGTATTTGTTGGTGTTATTTTGCTTGCTTGCTTGCTTGCTTCTTAGACAAGGTCTTATTTGATAGCCAAGGCTAGCCTCCTGCCCATCATCTTGCTCATTCTCTAAGTTGCTAGGATTACAGGTGTAAACCACAATTTATTGACTAATATATTTAAAACATTGACTAAGAAAGCTAATACAATTAATTCCACTGAGATGACCACAAAAGTATGAAAAGAGGCTCCAGAAACATCAGGGAAAGTTGGTCCCATGTGGTTTCAATATTCACTTGATGCAACCTACTTTTGTTTGTGTTTGCAATTTGCTCTGGTTTCTGCATGTTTCCCAAACTCAATTTCCCTTTGGCATGAGTGGGAATAACATATGTTAATGTACTCACTTTTGTAAAGTAAAAGAACTGAAGGGCAGGAATATTTCTCTGAATATGCTTGGAATGGCTAGCATGTCAATCTTCTGGCCACTTAGATCTCTAATTCGTTACAACCACGTGCAGAGTTCTAGTGAACTTTAAAAGAAGTTTCCAGTTCAAACACCAAACCTAAAGCAAGTTTACAAGGTACCTAATTATTGATATTTTCATTAGCTAGAATCAAAATATGTCTGGCCTTTTGTTACAATCTTTAGGGCAAATCAAAACTGCAGCAGCTGCTCTCTCTACCTACTGCACATATTTATCCCATATACAAAAGTAACTTCTTTGCTCATCAACATAATTAAGCCCAGATGCTGATGTCCGATGCCAGACTGTGGCCAGGAGCTAACTTGAAAAAGACTTTGATGTAATTGTGATAAGGGCTGACTGTGCTCAGTACCATGGAAGGAGTGAGAAAAAGATGATATCAAAAAGATTATCTATTTTCCACTGAATGTTAATATGCTAACTGAAACCCAAATAGTTAATATTCATAATGTACATTTTAATTATGACAATCATTGATAATATAATGATCAAATATTACCTTTAACTATTAAACCACTGGTTGATCTCACAGAGCACAATATTCCTAAGGGGAATTTAGTATGTTTTTAAGTCATAAAGAAGAAAACCATCTGGAGGCTAGTATTTAACTTTATTTTAATAACAGCCACAGTGTACCAAGTTCTCTATGTGTGTAAGTCCTTCCTGTAAAATGCCACATATAAGTTTCTGATGAAGTTTACATTATTATTTTGTACTTGCTTGTGTAAATATATATATTTATATTATATATATGTATAAATATATAATAAAAATCTTGGCATCATAAACAACCAAAGCTTGTACTGTAGACATGGAATTCAGCTAAATAGAAGATCAGGTAGTTGCTCAATATTTTTATTAAATAATGAACAATAGTGATCCTAAAAGTTTTCCAGAGACAAAGTAGGTGCCAGAACTCAAAGCTTCAACCCAACTCTCCAGCCCCTCCTGCCCCACATGCTGCCGCTTTTAGACAAGCTATCCTTTGTGGTGGAGACCAAGTTCTTTAAAAAATTCTCCTTTTTATTTTAGAGGTATAATTGCATTAAGGAGACATTTTCCCGTGTTGCTGTTGGATAACGAGTTGCTCATCTGTTAAACCTCTATGCTTATTTCCTACTCTATAAAAGCAGATGACATTCCTTCAGCACAAAAGCAAAGAGAAACAGGTAAAGTATCCACAAAGCAACGACTCTTCTGTGGTGAAGTTTAACTGAAGTGATCAAATGAACTGTAAAGTCAAAGCAAAGAAATAAAAGAGGATAAAGTCTTCCATCAGGAGGACATTGTACATATTTACATTTCACTATGGTAATGTCTGTGTTGTCTTTCTTGACTTTTGAAAAATTCACGAGATTAATTGTACATGTTGAGTACACCTATACACTACTTTGTAAGTGCTGAAAACCACTCTTTAGACCATGGCATAATGCTTCACTTAGAGAAGTAATAAGCAATGTAGCACTGAGAAATAACATTTTTAAAGACTGCAATAAACGTCATATAAACAAGACAGCTATAAAAATCTACATCCTGCCATCCTGTGCCTTAGTGCATTCTGCACTAGGGCATTCCACTGAATCCCAGGCTACCTCACTCCTTCGTTTACGGCTTACGCATGTAAGGACTTTATACCGTATTTCATATGCAAAGCACCTTCTCACATACATATCTTCATGAGTCTTCTCCAGAACCCAGGATATATGCCTTCTTGTGATAAAGTAGATATTTTCAACTAGTCGAAACTCGGCAATACTGGAAGATGGTCACAGCTAGGAGAGGTGAATGATCCTGGAAACCAGGGATTAGAAGCCAGAGATTCTGCTAAAATGTGTACAGTGCATAGGAGATCCTACACAATAAAAGACTTTGGGCACCAAAGTATCCCCAGGAAATGTCTAAAGAAACCATTTCTAGGGGTTCCTCATTGTAAGATGTAGTTTTAAGTCACTTAACTTTAACAAATGCATGTTTCATCCCCACTCATGTGACTGCCCATGAAGTTTGCTTTGACTACAGGTGTAGCAATGAAACTCCTAGGTGAAAACTGGAGACTTTGGTCTCTGTAGCTTAGCTCTCTTACTAATTAACTAAGTGAACTTGGGTAAGTCACTTAACTTCTCACAAGCTCTGTTGTTTATCAAAAGCTGAGAGAATCAAGCTAAACTAATTCTAGAAATCCCTTCCAGTTTTTGAGTTCTATTGTTCAAATAAGAAGTAGAATCACAACTTTAGACATGTTTTAATCAAAGAACTGGTTATGCAACCACTTACAGTATTGAAACCTAACTAGAGTGCAGGGGGCAAAGTTTAAATGTCAATAAGCTGATCAGTGCTTATTATGTTCCCATTAATAGACACAAAATGTTCAGCTGCACTGTCAATAAATTGATCAGCATCTGTTGTGTACTAAGCATTCTGCCTATTGATGTAAAGAGACATAAGATAGTGTGCATCCAAGTGCACTGAAATCTACTAATGAGATTTGGGAATTTTTCTTTTTCCCATATCATTATATGAAAATTGTTGCATCATGATTTCCTTAAGATCTTTAACCATACAAAAATTCCTCAGCCTTGTTCTTAATAAATATGATGTTTTGAGAATTTGACCCTGCACTTGCATTGTTATAATCATCCCCAAATTAGTATTGTATATTATGGTGTAACTTGTTGAACTTAAAAATTCCTGCATAAGAGCCTGCTTATAATATTATTGTCTTGACTGTATATTAAATCCTGTGAAGTAAATATGTAAACATAACTGGCAGATAATATATGGAAAGTCCATAGTTGAACAATGGGGCTTGAATGGATGAGATTTAGAAAGCAAGATAGAACTGGGAAAGGCATTCTGTGGTTTCAGCATAAACAAAGACAGAGAAGGCTATCAGTTGAAATGCAACTGGACATTAGTAAAGTCTTATAGCAGTATTTATGCAGAGTTTAGAAGGATGAAAACATCATCTCCCTATACATAGAGTAAAACTAATTTGAATAGTTTACCCAAAAGGACACCCATTGTAGGGGGATTTTCAAGTCTTATATCTTTTGTTGCTCCCAACCTTAGTCAGCAAAGCATGCTTCCTTAGTGAGAAGTAGTTAATATGGAGAATAGTAATTGGTCAAAGTATGAAGAACAAGTGACTCTGGCTAATCAGCCATAGATGGAAAAAATGTACCCAATGCTTGGAGAAATCTCAAGGAAGAGGCGGTGGAAAAATACAAGAGCTAGAGTTTGGAAAGCAATGCTGTGAGACTCTTTCCTGGGCCTCCCATGTCTGCTGCACACAGCAACCCACAGAAGCTCTCATTATGTGTACGGGATCTGCCAAGATCAAGCCAGTTAAAATTTCAATGTGGGTGGGGAAAGATCTTCTGAGGCCCCGCCCCTAGCCGAGAAGCTATTGATAGTTGATAGATTCCTAGAGAGGAGGAATTACTTTGGGGGTGTTGCCACCTGTATGTTGCCAGGCTTCACTAAATGGCCCAATGCCTGGACACATAAAACAACACTAACTGGACTCAGTGGTTTATAAAATAATGGATTTTTTTATTTAAATGAAGTTGAGTGGGAGGTGTGTTTGAAGCACAGACACAACAAACATACATGGATACATGAACGACTTTCATTCTTTTTAATTGAAAACAGATTCTTCTCTCATACAATATTTCACACCACAGCCTGCCCTCTCTCTACTCCTCCTAGTTCCACCACACCACCTCCCGTCTCCCCTTCTGTTTCCTCTTCAGAAAAGAGCAGTCCTGGAAGAGATGAAAACCAAACAGGACAAAACAGGATACGGTAAGTCAAGGCAAAAGCTGTCGCATCGAGGCTGGACTAGGAAACCCAGTAAGAAGGAAAAGAGTCAGAGGCACACCCACTCCCACTGTTAGGAGTCTCACAAAAGCACCAAGCTAACAGTCATGATATATAAGCAGAGACCCCTGCAGGCTCCGTGCTTACCTTTCTGTGAGCTTGTGTGACGCCTGCTTAATTGATTGGCCCATGTTCCCCTCCATCCCTCTGTCTCCTACACTCTTTTCTCCCCATCTTCTATATGGGTGTCCCCTATCTTGGAGGGAGGGACCTGATGGTGATCTCTAATTAACCTCTCTCCATAATGTCTGGTTGTGGGTCTCTGCGACTGTTCCCATCTGCTGCCAAAGGAAACCTTTCTGATGATGACTCAACAAGGCACCCATTTTCACAGAAATAAATTGAAATATCGTTTTAAAATATATGCCTGGATTAAAACTGTCTTGTTATTTTTGAGATTGTATATGCAATGCAAAAATAAAATGAGGGCCAGCAAGATGTTTGTGGTGGATAATCTTCATTGTTGGGTATTTAAAATAAACTTCATAATTAAAAACATGCAAATAAATAAAAAAACATTACCTACCCAAATTAACTAAACCCAAAGTCTATATAATCTATTGAATGAATAGAGAGTGGGAATTGGCATTCAAAACAAAGCTGTGAAGCTTACATTTTATACTTTCAGAATCATATATATTTATATACTTATGTACATATTGATGCACTTATGCAAAACCAAAACTGTATGAAGAGGGAACTTCATTTGTGAAATTGCATCCAAAAGGACGAACTTTGAACTTATCTATGAAATGTTTTCTTGATTGCCAATGGAAGGATGTAGAAGGGCCCAGCCCACTACAAATGCTATCATCCCTGGATAGATAGGCCTGGACTACATTAAGATAGCAGAACATTTCTTAGGAACAAGCCAGTAAGCAATGTTCCCCTATGATCTGAGCTTCAATTCCTATATCCAGCTTCGTGCTATCCAGGCTACAATCTGTAAACTGAAATAAATGCTTTCCTTCCCAAGGCATTTCTGGTAATTCATCACAACAACAGAGAAGTAACAATGGTCACCAATGCTGTCTCCCTAAAAGTCACGTTGTGGAAGTATTCCTAAAAGCTGTCTTCTGCACATTTTGTCTTACACACACACACACACACACACACATTTAATGATATACAAACATTTTAAACAATGAAAAGATGTAGTAATTCTACAGGTCAGTCTCCTAATTGATTTATCAAGAGCATTTTTCTTTGCTGAATGCAGCTTATGTCCTAGTGTCCATACTGTTTCTCCCGAGTAAAATCAAATGTAAAATCATATTATTTTATAAGTCATTAATATATTTTTATTAATAATTTATTTTATTTTAGTTTTTAATTTTTTTATTAGATATAGTCTTTATTTATATTTCAAATGTTGTTCCCTTTCCTGTTCACCCTCTGAAAATCCCCTAACCCATCCCCCTCCCCCTGCTCACCAATCCACCCACTCCCTCTTCCCTGACCTGGCATTCCCCTCATACTGGGGCATCCAGCCTTCTCAGAACCAAGAGCCTCTCCTCCCTTTGATGGTCCAACAAGGCCATCCTCTGCTGCATATGCATCTGGAGACATGGGTCCCTCCATGTGTACTCTTTGGTTGGTGGTTTAGTCCCTGGGAGCTCTGGGGGTATTGGGTGGTTCAAATTGTTGTTCCTCCTATGGCACTGCAAACCCCTTCAGCTCCTTGGGTCCTTTCTCTAGCTCCTCCATTGGGGACCCTGTGCTCAGTTCAATGGTCAGCTGAGAGCATCCACCTCTGTATTTGTCATGCACTGGCAGAGCCTCCCAGATGACAGCTATATCAAGTTCCTATCAGCAGGCATTTGTTGGCATCCACAATAGTGTCTGGGTTTTGTAACTATATGGGATGAATCCCCAGGAGGGGCAATCTCTGGATGGTCTTTCCCTCAGACTCTATTCCACACTTCATCTCTGTATCTCCTCCTATGGCTATTTTGCTCCCTCTTCTAAGAAGAACCAGAGTATCCATACTTTGTTCTTCCTTCTTGAGTTTCATTTTTTCTGTGAATTTTATCTTGGGCTTATTTTCATCATTAAAGGATAGTACAGGTACCAGTGAGATGGCTCAACAGGTAAAACCTCTAGCTATATAAACCTGATACTTGGGTTCAATCCCTGGAATCCAAGGTGGAAGGAATGAACTGGCCCTTAACTGTTGCCCTCTAATTTCCACATGTTCCCTGTGATATATATATACACAGTCATACATGCACCATACACACACACACACATACACACATGCACGTACAATTAAATAAATACATAAATAATATGTAAATCATATCAACTTGACAGGATCTGGAATTGAGGAGAAAATTATCTGGACAAACCTATGGGGGATTATTTGGGAAGGTTAATTAGGGAATAAAGAGCCACCTAAAAGTGGAGGGCCACATTACCCTAATTAGTTCTTCAACTGCATAATAAAAGAACAATCATGGCTTATTTAACTGATCAGATGCAATATGACAAGTTGTTTCAAACTCTTTTTTTATTTAATTTTTTATATTTTTCAATTTTATAGTTTACAGTCCACCCTCTAACTGTTCCACATCCCACACCTCCTCACCCCCACCCCATCCTGTCTCCAAGAGGATGTCCCCACCCCCTCCATCCCACCAGACTTCCCTATTCCCTGGGGCCTCAAGTTTCTTGAGGGTTAGGTGCATTTTCTCTGATTGAGTCAGACCCAGTCCTCTCCTGTATATGTGCGGGGCAGGAGGGGGCCCTCATATCAGCTGGTGTATGCTGCCTGGTTGGTTGCTCAGTGGCTGAGAGATCTCAGGGATGAATAATAACAGGGTCTCTCTCTCTCTCTCTCTCTCTCTCTCTCTCTCTCTCTCTCTCTCTCTCTCTCTGTCTCTCCCTCTCCTCAGCTTCTTACATCCTTGTTCTCTGAATTCTCCACAGCTCCACCCCTCACTCAAAAAATCTACCTAGGTTCCACATAAAACCCCGCCCTTGTGTAGCAGCCTGCAAATTTTCTTAGTGCAATGATCTTTGGAGCTGTCAGGACTAAAATTGTTTCCCAATTCTCAGGGGTCACACACATTGATGTCTATTATCCTATGTCATCACACTTGTGTGACCTTTGATTGTTTGTTGCTATTCTGTTTGGCCACTTTTATCCAACAGAAGCAGTTGTAGTTAAGTGGGTTACTTTATAATATGAAGCTTGTTTGTTTGTTTGTTTGTTTGTTTTTGGTGATGCCCGTATGTCAGAGGTTCACATCTCATGTGCGAATATCAGCTTCCATTACAATAATGAAAGGAATGCATTAGCTTTACAATTTAGTTCTCAATAAAGTCTTAAAAGAACACACCTGAGGAATATTTCTACATTCATGTACTACTTCCCTTGGATTTTGAAAAGACTAAGTTCATTAGTACTAGACAGATATTTTGAATATTCAAACTAGTAAGTAGTAAGTTACTTTTCCAGATGAATTCTCAGACATTTCTATGACTTCACAGTGACAAAACTTATTTTTCCCCAAACGATAACATACTGAGTTTTTAAGATTACAGAAATTGCTAATGAATGTAAAATTAATGTGACAGAATAATATAGTTTTTAAAAACATAAAATAAAATACAAGTAAACCTATGAAAACAGATTTGTGGTTTGAAAAACTCTAAAAAGAAGTATAAGTATGTTATATATTGCATATTCCTTACTAGAAATAACAAAGTTATTAACAAATAAAATATTTATAACACATTACTGTCACTTTCCATGAATTACTAAAGGTGGGAAATACTCAGTTTCTACATTCTATAAGCTAAAAGTATAGCAAGAGAATATTTTCTTGGGTTATAAATGCACCTATTTTAAAATTTTTATAAATGACATTTTTATTGAAGTCTTGTTTGGTGATTTCACAAATGCAATTGTGTTGATGGTTGATTCAACATATGTTTCATTTCCAACATTAATAACATTAAGTTTTTGTCTAAATGATGTAAAAATTCTATTACCCAATTCTGCATTTTACAGTCAGACCTTTACATACTATGTGGAAGTGTAGTTTCATAACTAACATAAAAATCTAATATACATTCTGACAAAGGTAGTCTTCATAAAGATTTTACTGGTACTCATATTTACCTCAAGTAGGAAAGATAAAAAGATAAAGATGTGTACAGATTTACATTTTATGATTCCTGTCATCTTTCTGGTTTTTTTTTTTATCAGAGTGACCACTATTTTAACTCAGTTTGTAAGTTCATAGACGAGAAGCAGGTAGCTGCACACAGCATCCCTCACTCCCAAGCCATGACCTCCAGCTCATCATCTTTACCTCATCTGACTTTCCTACTCACGTTCATGTTTCCAAGTGCGAGCACCAGACATACATAAGTTGAGCCTCTCACTTAGCTAAGCACTTTCATCCTGATTGTCTTGTTTTCTGCCCAGGCATGGTTCTTTTAGTAGAGTTAAGTCACAATTCTTGATTGCATGGTGTCTCTTGTTTAGATATTCTTCTGAAATATTGTTCACTGTTGAGATAAAGGATTTGTGCTATGGTGGCATTTATTTAATTTGTTATGTTTTCTTAGATCCACCTGAGTTGTTAATAACTTTAAATATTTCCACATTTCGCTTTTCAGACCTTCAAACACATTGGGCAATCTCTCAGTTTTAACACTTTTCCACAGACTCCCCTCCAATAGCCTTTTTCCTTTTGTTCAAATCTACAGAGCTTAGTGGTTGGGTCTGCAGCATTTCTGTCATCTCTGGACACTAAACTAGATAATTCTGACAATGTTTGCCAGGGAAACATTTGAATCAATACTTTTGCCTGGCCGGAATGCTGGACTGAGACCACCTTCTAAAAGTACATGTGACTTCTGCAGTGGTCCAGGAACATAAAAAAAAAAATTGTCACTGGAGAATGAGGGGAAATAATTTGGGTAGATGCTCTTTATTGACTTTATTCATGCCTTGAATACAGTCAAGCAGTTGGCATACATTACATCTGCTGTAGCAGTCTGTATTATTGAAGCTGGAACACATTATTATTATTCCTACTTTCAAATGATGACAAGGAGATACAGAAATAATGAGCAATCTTCCCACTCACGCACAGGTAGATATTACCCAAACATAGATTCAATCCCAGAATGACTCCTACCCCTAAGATATATTCATCACTACTTCATGCATTATATACACAATGTAAGAAGAAGCATGGTTCAGCTCCACTTTCTGGGAAGAGAATCAGAAGGCAAAACTGAAAAATAAATGGAACTGGCTTTCCTATTTGCAAACACGTTAGTACTAGTCCTGGCACTTTCTAGTCAAAAATCATATTACCTGAAATAGGATAATTATTGTGAACTAATGGTTACTGGATGTTTATTTCTAACAAGATATGTTAATTTTCTTATTGCTATTACAAAAAAAATGCCCATTAAAGCAGCTTAAGGGAGAAAGGATTTGTTACAGCTCATTATTTGAAGGAATAACACCTATCATGACAGAGAAGACATAACAGCTAGGTCTAGCACTGTGTCCATCTAAAAGCCGAGAAATGAATACTGATACTAACCTTACTCTCTTCTTTGCCCTGTTAATTCTGACTGATAGCCCCAGACAAAGGTATAGTTCCACCTATGTTCAGGAGGGGTCCCTCAAAGTCATAAAACCAGAGCTGTGTCTGCTGGTTGGTTTCAAATCTGGATATAGTGACAACGAAGATTAACCATTGAAACATATTTTAAGAATTTTATTTTACAATAAACTTTGAAGATGTAGGTTATTATTAATTCTACTCTTATTGTTATCACTATTTCACTATTAGTCTTATTTTACAATGAGAGGCATGTTATCATGTATATGTGTGTGAGTGTGTGTATACACACACACACACACACACACACATAACTTTTTAAATAAAGGAGTTGAACTGATTACAACTGAATGTTTTTTTCCTAAAAGTTCATTACTCTAAAATGCAATATAAAATATATAAACACATGTTAGACTCAAACATCTCAGACAGAAATAAACACTATTTTCACAATTTTTAACATGGAAGAAAATTCTTATTGTTCAAAATGAGAAACATGGCTTCAAAAAAATACAAGTTGGATTAGTCTCACATAGAGAGCACCCAATATAGTGATTCTTTCTTCGATGGTATTCCTTATATTGTGAGCTATTTAGCAAGGCAGGAAGATAGCTCATAGAGCTACTCCGGGAAAGAGACAAAATAGAGAAAGAATAAGCACTGTGGAAGTCTGGGCCCAGCTATCATTCCATCCATCCATCCATCCATCCATCCATCCATCCATCCATCCATCTATCCATCCATCCATCCATCCATCCATCCATCCATCTATCCATCCATCTATTCATCCAGTTCATTAAGAAATGCCAGAAGTTTAAAGGGTAAAAATTGAATGCAAAGAAGCAGAAGCATTCCACCCTTAGAAGTTCATGGAATAAAAGCAAATTAAGAATTGATGAAATTCTTAGGCAAATGGATGGAACTAGAAAATATCATCTTGAGTGAGGTAACCCAATCACAAAAGAACACACATGGTATGCACTTACTGCTAAGTGGATATTAGCCGAGAAGCTTGGAATACCCAAGATAAAATTCACAGATCACATGAAGTTCAAGAAGGAAGACCAAAGTGTGGATACTTCAGTCCTTCTTAGAAGGGGGAGAAAAATACCCATGGGAGGAGATAAAGAGACAAAGTGCAGAGCAGAGACTGAAGGAAAGGCCATCCAGAGAATGCCCCACCTGGGGATCTATACCATATACAGTTACTAAGTCTAGACACTATTGTGGATGCCAATAAGTACTTGCTGACAGGACCCTGATATAGCTGTTTCCTGAGAGGCTCTGCCAGTGCCCGACAAATACAGAGATGGATGCTCTCAGCCAACCACTTAACTGAGCACAGGGTCCCCAATGGAAGAGCTAGAGAAAGGACCCAAGGAGCTAAAAGGGTTTGCAACCTCATAGGAAGAACAATAATATGAACCACCCAGTATCCCCAGAGCTCCCAGGGACTAAACAACCAACCAAAGAGTACAGATGGAGGGACCCATGGCTCCAACCCCATGGGTAGCAAAGGATGGCCTGGTTCAGACAATGAGAGGAGAGGCCCTTGGACCTGTGAAGCCTCATTGCCCCCGTATAGGGGAATGCCAGGACAGGGAATTAGTAGTAGGTGGGTTAGTGAGCAGGGAGAGGGAGGATGGGATAGGGGGGTTTTGGAGGGGAAGCATGAAAGGAGGATAACATTTGAAATGTAAATAAAGGAATATCTAATAAAAAAGAATTGATTTATTAAGAATTGATAATAAAAACAACACTTTGCAGTCATAACTCAGAACACACACTTTTTTTCATAATTTGGCATCTTCTCATTCAAACTTTTATGATAGAACTCTTAACCAATCTAGTCTTATCATTCTATCTCCATAAATGACAGAGCCATCAACTATTTGTGAAAACACCACAAGCAAGCTTAACTTTTTCTCAACCAATGTCTAATTAATTGAAGAAATCCTTTGGGTTGTATCTTAGAGATTCATCTCAAACTGTGTCTCTATTGCTACCATATAATCTAAGCCACTATACATTCTTATCCAGGATATTATAATTTGTTCCATAGTTCCTCTTCTTTCACACTGTACCTGAGACCTTAAAATACATTTTCTACCTCATAATCAGAATGTCAATTTTTAAACTAGGGATTGTATTATATTACTTCCTTTCTTACATCTACTAACAATCCTAATAGCCTTCTTTCCATATTTTTAATCCGGACTTATTGAGTACTTCCTTAAATAAGGACAATAAATTATAATTAACTTATTTACCCAACTGTTAATTGACTAGGCAACCTACTAGCAGAAATAGCCATTCACAACCACAGTGGACATAATATATTTCATTGCACATTCATTACAATAATAAACAACAGTTGAAAAGTGGTTACTATTCCAATCTTGGGGATATAATCATTAAAATATAAATATTCTAAAATAATTTGATAAGCCAGAATCTAGCTACTATCAACCATCAGTGGTCCTTTAAATATATAATCATAAATGAACTTCAAATATTTTATATTATTGTGCTCAATTACACATGTGAGCTTTACCTCCAACTAGAAAATAAACTCTTGTCTTTAGGCTTCATATTTACAGGGATATAAAAGAAACAAAATAGAAAGTTAGATAAGCAGAATGAACTTAGCACTCTCCCAACGAGACTGAGAAGGTAGTCTGCTATTGGCACATAATCACCAATGTGAGGCCCATTTACAAAGTAGGAACAAGAAGTATTTGGAGGAACTAGAGGCAATGCCAGTCTGGGCAAAGGATCATTTAAATTGGTACCTGGAGATGAAGAAAAAAAAATTAGCAGAGTTATTCTGGCAAAGGGGGAGTTGAGAGGTGCATGGGAACAACAACAACAAAAAAAAAGCTTTCAAAAGACACAGCAGACTGATGGATAAGAGATGATCATTGTGTAGGCGTCCAATCAAACACTAATTCACTGTTTCATAGACCATCTATAGCCTGCATTTTGAAATCCAAGCCTATTACCATAGTGACAAATTGATTAAAATCATTGCAATGGATCCATGGGGAAACCTTCCCTGGCTTCTTCTTGGAAAGAGTGCCTGAGTATGCTCTCCACGTCCTTCCAGCACTGATCTCCATGTACAGACTTACTTTGTTGTCATTTTTATTTTGCCAGCATCAAACTAAATGGGGAGAAGCTTGAAGCAATCCCACTAAAATCAGGGATTAGACAAGGCTGTCCACTCTCTCCCTATCTATTCAATATAGTACTTGAAGTCCTAGACAGAACAAAAGGAGCTCAAAGGGATACAAATTGGAAAGGAAAAAGTCAAAGTATCACTATTTGCTGATGATACAGTAGTATACTTAAATGACCCAAAAATTCCCTCCAGAGAACTCCTAAATGTGATTAAAAAAAAAATCAGCAAAGTGGCTGGATATAAAATTAACTCAAACAAATCAGTAGCCTTCCTCTACTCAAAGGATAAACAGGATGAGAAAGAAATTAGGGAAATGACACCTTTCACAATATTCACAAATAATATAAAATACATTGGTGTGACTCTAACCAAAAAAGTAAAAGATCTGTATGGCAAAAACTTCAAGACTCTGAAGTAACAAATCAAAGAAGATCTCAGAGGATGGAAAGATCTCCCATGCTCATGGATTGGCAGGATTAATATAGTAAAAATGGCCATCTTGCTGAAAGCAATCCCCATCAAAATTCCAACTCAATTCTTCATAGAGTGAGAAAGTGCAATTTCCAAATTCATGTGAGATAACAAACTATTCTCAAAAATAAAAGAACTTCTGGTGGGATCACCATTCCTGACCTCAAGCTGTATTACAGAACAATTGTGATAAAAACTGAATGGTATTGATACAGTGTCAGGCAGGTAGATCAATGGAATAGAATTGAAGACCCAGAAATGAACCCACATACCTATGGTCACTTGATCTTTGACAAAGGAGCTAAAACCATCCAGTGGACAAAAGTCAGCATTTCCAACAAATGGCACTGGTTCAACTAGCGGACAGCATGCAGAAGAATGCGAATCAATCCATTCTTATCTCCTTGTTCAAAGCTTAAGTCCAAGTGGATCAAGGACCTCCACAAAAAAAAAAAAACCCGTATACACTGAAACTAATAAATGGGAAAGTGGGGAAGAGCCTCAAGCACACGGGCACAGGGGAAAATTTCCTGAACAGAACACCAATGACTTATGCTCTAAGATCAACAATAGACAAATGGAATCTCATAAAATTGCAAAGCTTTTGTAAGGCAAAAGACACTGTCAATAGGACAAAACAGCAACAAACAAATTGGGAAAGTATCTTTGCCAATCCTACATCCCATAGAGGGATAACTTCCAATATTTCTTTATTCTTCCCCTGGACTCTAAATTCTGAGAAATTAGAACAGAATCTTGGGAGATCAATGTGTTGTTTTATTAATTCTGCAAGCATTCCCTTTTCTTTCTTTTTTCTTTTTCTAATGTGCATCCTAACCAGACACAGTGTCATCACACAGTAAGAATCCAGATTGCTTAATGTCAGTCTCTCTTCTGCTAAATTACAAGAATAATCCCTAGCACAATGTCAAGGGCATACATTAAGAGTGTTTGTAATAATCTTTTGCCAAAATTCTTAGGTGAGCCATGAGATTATAATATGTATCCCTTTATGTTGTCTTTGTTTATTCTGTATGCTTTTTTAGACAAAACAACTTAACTCAAACACAGAACTTCTACTATTTGCATAATTTGATCAAATTATCTAACTAAAAAGAAAAGTGCTTATGCATTATCCAAGCATCAGAATTCTATGTTTCTTTTCTTTTGGTATCCTCTAAGTATTAAATGTAATTGCATTTATGTAATCAATTATATAAAGTAATCAACAATATAATCAACAATAAAAAATTAACTTTAAAAAACACAAGCCACATACTGGGTTCTATTCCACCTTCTTTGGATTACTTCTTTTCTTCTTTTGGTTTTCATAGACATATTTTTGTCATAATGGTAAATGCCCAAGATACACAAAAGTATAAATAAGACCTATTTAGTAGGCCAATGGCCTATGCTGTACTGTTTATTCTGCAAATGATTCTGAGTGAATGCTTAGCTTTCTCATCAAGAAAAGCTTAAAATGCTGCCTAGTATAATTCTACATCTAGAGAAGACCCCTAAAGTAGATTTGAAAACATCTCAAATATTTGAGAAGATTATACTTTGCAAGATATCATTATTACAAGATATTTCTGCTTTAGCTCACACAGATAAATAGGATTTTCTTCTCAAATTTCTCAGAAACCGACAATAACTTCTTTCTCCATTTTAGACACTCTGCTTTTATATGAAAGATTATGAAATGCCTTAGTTCCAGAGCCCTCTATCCCATTAGCTACCAAGCAACTCAGTACAAAGTAGCTTAATGCATCCTTGTTCCTGGGAGGGGATTACTGGTGAGGCAGATTGTTCTACACAGTCTACAATTTTTTATACCCAATGGTTTCCAACCTAGTGGTAAATGGCTTCACTGCACCACTTTACAGCAATCACTCTGTCAAAAACAAATGTTTCAAGAGGTTCTTTTATGGCCCCAAAAGATGCTAGAACTGTTTTCATTATGTTTCCTTTTACAAGATGTTATTTTCATAATAATTATCTTTGAGGTACCAGCATTTGTTCAGAATTCAGAATGACCTCTGTATATACCCCGGAATAACTAAACAAATAAATAAACAGTAGAGAAATTCCATTTATCAAGTGATTGTTTGATCTATAAAATAACACCCATATTGATTTTATGTGTTTCCAATGACTTGATTGATGTTGTTTTCATGAAACTTAATAAGTTTTGGCATCATGCATCACAATGTGTTGTTAACATTTGGTCAAAATTAGAAATGAATTATCTCTGTGTTTGTTTATTCCAGGGATTAGTCCTCTGGATACCCCAGGTTAATTTTCAAGGTCAGTGAACTGAGGCATACTAACAGAGCTCACAGAGAGTTTTAAAACATGCCCTCTCACCATTCCCTCCTTCTTCCTCTTGGCATCAGGATATTGATAGCTTTTAGCATTTCTCTCTGTGTCTTTTGGAGGAGACCAGGATGTTTTCTTAGACCTGAACAGCAGGCTGAAGATACCTGCTTAGGATAGTAACATGAGGGTCTACTTGCAGTTAATTTGCTTTTTATTAAGTGAAGAAATATTTTTCTACTATATAAGTAATAGAAAGTCTTTATAGTGCATTCTTAAATGCATAAGGTCTAATGAAAAATTAGGACAGTGCTACAGCCACAGGTAGCCATAAACAAGAAGAAACTTGATTTGGTTTTCAGATACTTTCTTTATTGTTCTCTTTATGGATGCATACAACTTGTAATCAACACCTATTCTAAATTCTCCTACGCACGACTTAATGCTGATCTGGACTGAGAAGAAGAAAGAATAATAGATTATCTGCACATTTTAAGTTCCATGGGGTAGGTTCTTATTTTCAAATGCATATGTTAATTGGGGAACTGAAGGATCTTCAAAAGAACAACAGGTTACCCAGGAGAATGATGTCAGGGTTAGATTACGAATTAGATACAGTGGTGTATGCCTATAATCCCAGTCCTTGGAGATACAAACAGAATGACAAGTTAGGAGTTCAAGGCCAGACTCAACTACATATTAAATCTGAGGCCAAGTTCATCTATATGAGATCCTCTCCCCCCCCCCAAAAAAATGAGCAGATGAAAATCATCAGATATATATTAGGATAAAAATTTTAAAAAAATAGGTAGAAAGATTATATAATAATCTCAAAAATATAAATAGATGGATAGATGATAGATGATGATGATGATGATAGATAGATAGATAGATGATAGATAGATGATAGATAGAGATGATAGATAGATAGATGATAGATAGACAGATTGATAGATAGATAGATAGATAGATAGATAGATAGATAGATAGATATGGAGACAGATACAGATGAAACAGAAATCCATAATAGAGATGTAGATAGAGATACTAAGCCTGGAATCTTGACTTTATTTAACCATTTCGCAACCATGTGACTAAAAACAGGTTACTTTATTTCTCTATACACCTGTGTTCTTAACTGTGTGAAATAAGTGTAAGTGAATAAACAAGATTTTGAAGAAGGAAATATACATACAGGGCTAATGGCACTGCCCTCGGAGAGTAAGCACTAAGAATTAGCAGCTAGCCATCGTCATAGCACCGTGTTCAGCAGACTCCAAGATCAATGCTTATGTGCATCACCTCAGTTATTCCTACACGTACGTAGGAAGCAGAGCTAAGTGACAACAGAAGGAGAATACTTTATTATCTCTAAGAAGGAACTACAAAGGAAAGGACCCATCATCTTGCCTAAAGTCATAGCAAAGATGGACCTCAATTCTTATCCAAGACTGCAAATGACTGGTTTTTTTCCAGTGTGATTTTGAATACTACCACCAGCATAATCAAAATAGAACAGAGACTAAAGATCTATTCCCAATAGATCTCTGACCATGATTCTTTGATGCTTTGTGACTTACTTGAGAAAGTCACTTTCTGTCATTTTCCCAGAGACAGCTAACCTCAGCTTTAACTCAGACAGTTGTATCTGAAGCATTGCATAAAGTAGGACCCCAGAAAAATACTAAAAGATAATCCTGTGGCAGATGAGAAAATTGCTCCAGTAAGAGACCGAAAGTGTAAAGCCCCAATATGGGAATAGGGCTACAGCAAAAGGCTCGCCTCCTTTCCTGCCTGGAGGTGTCTGCTCCTGTGTGATTGATTTTTATCTTACACTTGATGCATTGAAACATAGATTTAATTATATTATGTGTTATCCTGTCAATACTGCTTTAACTATTTTACATTCAGCCTGGGTACCAGATTGAATTAAATGGTTTTTTTAAAGCCTATAAAGCAAGAAAATATCTTTCCCTGGTTGGTATTTTTTAACGTGTTGGTTACTAAGAGTCTGTAAGCCAAAGCGGGTTGTAAAGTTCATTTGCTAGTGAGTAAGCCAATTTGACTTTTATGGCTATTAATTTTTTATGGTGCACAAGGCAGAATTACTGGTGTTGCTCCTAACTTAGACACCTCTATAGCTACTGGGAATAAAAGCACCCTGCATTTAGGAAGCCATTATACTGACCATATCCAAGAAGAGAAAAGCTTATACACAAACTGTCTCCGAGACCAGGTACATATATCCAACCTAAGAGGAGTCACATGGGAAAAATACTGCTATTGTTTTACCACAGGGTGCTATAAATCATGAGATTCAAATAATGTTGGCAGAACAGGACTTAATGATATAAATGGAGGCATATTCACAGCTAAGGCATTCCCAAGAGTTATTAACTCACCTTCTTTTGTGTACCTACTATGTCCTGTGCATGGTTCTACCTGTGTAACATTTATAGCAATGAGGAAAAGATAAAATCAGACAAAGGACATTTTCATAGATTTTGTAGGTGGATTAAGACTATAAGCAATTTTAGGCAAAAACTGCTAAAATGTCAATAAGACCTAGACAAAGCATAGGCTTCAGTTTTAGATAGGGAAGTCTGTGATGGCAACTCTGCTGTTAGGTAGCAAGTTAGCAATTACACCTTCCTCCTTATTTGGGTAGAATGAGTTGTTTAAGGTTTGAGGAGCTGTGTATGAAGCTCTTGGTGAGAAAGGTGCTGCCTCACAACTTACTTTCCAGGGCACAGCATTCCATAGTTTTTATTGACTGCTGCAGGTTTTTTGCAAGTACAGAACCAGAGCTGGGAGAATCAGAGTTCCAATTTATGAAGCATTTGGTAACACTGTACACAGTCCTTTACATAACTTAATAGACTGCTGAGCAGAAACTGTGATCTCCTCTTCATCAAGTGGGTTACAAAATACCCAGATTCCCATCTCTGTTCACTTCCAGAGATAGGACAAAGACTATGTTTTGTGACCTCCTGATTTGAGCTTTCATGACACATAATAATCTTCAAGGAAATTCTTTATCCTCTGGAGACAAAAACCAATTCTCTTTTGTACCAGGATAAACATAGCTCCACCTCACTACTGAACGGATCTCAGAAAGCAGTATAGCTTAACCCCCTACGTTCAGACAAATAAATTAGTATTACCCTCATGTATAAATGATGCTCTCACCAACAGAGTTCAATCAACCTAAGAAACAGGCTAGTAACTTTATAGTACAAACCAGATGTCTGAATAGACGCTCCCTGTAATCAGAGCCTGTGAGCAGGGCTGGGGAGGCCAGCCAGGCCCTGCATGCCATCATTTATGTTCACCTCTCCATGAGACCATCTGCTCTGCTCGCTCCTCTCCTCCCTCACGCCCTCAGCGGCCGCATCCAGTCACATGCCCACCGTCACTTACAGAATCGCTATAGCAAGCCTCTTCTGCTGCCTGCCTTCACACAGTAAGCCTCCGGGCACACCTGCTGCCTGCCAAAAATGGTTGTCCAGTTATTACAAACTAGATCAAAATCCCAGCAGCCTGGTTCATGGGATATTTTTTTCTCCAAACGCAAGTTCTCACAATGAGGCAGGAGCTTTTTCTTCAGTTCACAATCCTCCTGCATCAGCCTCCTAAATACTGGGATTAGAGTTTACACCACCATGTAGGTTTTTAGCAAATGTTCAGGCTAGAATGACCGTCTTTGTTCACAAATAAACTCAAAGGCAGTCTTAACTTACAGCTAATGAATCTTAAGGTCAAACTAGAGTTTATGTTCTCTATAAGTTCCCTTTATAATCTCTCATGTCTCTTTTAGATCTTAACGTTTATTAAGATCTTCAAGGAAAGGAGTTTGCCAACTGTTTGATGACTTGAGTTCAGGCTGAAAGAACTACCTGAAAGGAGAGAAGTAACTCCCACAAGATGTCTGCTAAAGGTACATACACCTAGAAATAAAAAAGTAATACATCTTAATGTTGGGGGGGGGGGAAAGATCTCCAAGATACAGGATAATAGAAGTTATAGTACAGTGGGGTCTTGGCTTTTTGATTCAGAATCGTACAGCAACCATCTACTCTACCCTTCTATGAGAAGAAGTAGTCCTTGGCACGCTGTTCATGGCATTCAATATTCTTTGCCAGCAACTGAACCTGAATGATGGGCCAAGAGGGATTTCCTGGCTTCTGTCATTGCAGGATGTAGAAGGATGTGGCTAACATGCGACTCTGATCAAGAATGAGCTAAAAGAGGTCAGGATTATTTTCTATACATCAGCAGATACATTTCAAAAAATAACAAGTGATGATTTCAAAGTGCCTTAAAATCAATTTGCCTTTGACATGATTAGCATAATTAGCATCATTTTCATTTTAAAAAATGACAAAACTGTGACACAAGGTAAAGAAGATCACACTACTACTAGTGAAATAAGAAAGAAATTAGACTCAAGCTATTCTCATCCTGGTGTGCATTAATTCAAGCTTTTTTGTTCGATAAAGGGGGAAAAGATTATAGTTTTTAAAATTATCATATTTACTAAGCACTGACTATAAGATAAGATATGCCTTGGTATTTTAACCCTCACAATACCCCTATGAGATAAGTGTTTGTGATTGTCTTCATTATATACAGGAGACTAGTGCACATATCACAACATCCTTTTAGCCACTGTGTATTCTGTAATGTTACCTTTTTATGCAGTACAATGGACAGTCAGTACTGACTGATTTATATCCTAACTCTAACCAGTCCCATTAACACCATTGTTCTTTCTACAATACGAGGTTAACCGTATCTTCCCTTATGGTTACATGCATACCATGCCTCTGCCTTAGCTCTTGCCATGTTTTCCACCAGCACCTCTTCCTCTCTTCTGCTTCAGGCAGAATTTTGGACCCCAGGTGTCTCCACCCATCACTACATTACCTTAACTTGGCAAAAGAGATCTTGCCTATGTGATAAATATTTCTAATTTGTGACTGTCCATTAGGAGTTTATCCTGAATAGTTTCCTTGAGCTGAAGGTGATCACATGAGCTTCATAAGCAAAAGACATAAGAAGTCAGGGAGATTATGACAGAGAATTAAATAGCAGCTCTGTATGAGAAAGGGTTCAGGCACTGCTGTGAGCTTGGGAATGAAGAAAGTCACATTCCTAGGAGGAAAGACCTACAGGCACCAAGCAAGGAAGTAATTCAGTGTGATTAAAATTTCATTGTTTTGTGTTCAAAGATGTCAAGATTCTCTACTTCAGTTATTCATGAAACATGTAACAGTCTGCCAGGCACAGTTGCGTACAGCTCTCATCCTAGCTATAAGGGGTTAGAGACAGGAGAATTGTGAGTTTTAGGCTAGCTTTGGCTATATAGAGAGAATTTCGATTAAAAAAATAAAAACAAAAGTCATATATACATTCATGTACATGTGTGACAGTATATTTTGAACCATCATCTTCTTATTCTACAGACCATTAGTAATTGTTGTTTCTATTACCAGTGTTTGGCTATCATTTTATGTTCATTAAATGAGGCTGGCTGGTTGGTTGGTTGGTTGGTTGGTTGGTTGGTTGGTTGGTTGGTTGGTTGGAGGTGAGTGTGAGTGTGGGTATGTGTCAACCTAACACAAGTTAGAGTGACCTGGGTAAAGAACTATACTGAGAAGATGAGTCCTAACAGATTTGCCTGTAAACAAATCTATGGGTATTTTCTTGATTGGTGATTGATATGTGAGGGTCCAGGCCATAGTAAAATATACCTTTACTGGACAGGTGGTCCTGGATTGTATAAGAAACCAGGTTGACCAAGCTATAGAAGCAAGTCAGTAAGCAGTATTTCTGTATAGCCTTGATTTCAGTTCTTACATTCAGGTTTCTATCCTGAGTTCCTGGCTTTATTACCTTCATTGATGATCTCTACTCTGTAAAATATAATATATTTTCCTCTCCCTAATCACTTCCTGTCTATGTTTTACCACAACAAAAAGAACAAAAAAAAGCTTTCTCCAACCTCCCAATACTCCTCACCTCTAGCCTCTAGTGATGGCTGTTATATGACCCATTGACTTTTTTCCCTAATAACCACATGTTGTTTTCCTAAATAACCACTCGTGTTTGTCTTTCTGCATCTGACTTCAGTTAACATGCCTGAAAATTCTCCACATTCCAATGAGAATTATAAGGTAGATTCTTTACACAGCTCCATAATATGCATCGCATATATATAACACATTTCTTTATCAAATAATACATTAGTTGGCATCTAAATGGATCTCATATTTTATTGCGTATACTGGAGAAATAAGCCTGAACACAAAAGAATCTCTCTGATGTATATACATCATGTACATGTATTGAGATATATCACATAAATACATAACAATTGTTAGTTAGGATATTTTGAATGCTTAAAGATATAGGAAGACTTACCCTAATTTGGTCCTTATTCACTGTATACTTTTTATTATTCCATATTGTTTGAGTGTTGAACACTATTATCATGTGATACCCTCAGACTCAAGGAAGACTGTGGAGGAGGGGGAATGATGATGGAGAGGTAAGCAAGGAGGAAGTAGTGTCTGTGGGCATGGAGAGCTTGTGGCACTCATGAATTCATAGTAGCTTCAGTTCCCTACAAGGCCTGTACGGAACTGAACCTAGACATTGTCTGTCTTAGATAAGTCTTGTGCGGCTCTGACCCACTAAGCGGAGTTAAGAGACGTCTTTTGTTTTTTTTCAGTGCCTTAGCATTGGTGAGTGAGTCGGGCATACTCCCGCCGATAGTTCCACACCCAAACTTCATGAGGGACACTGACTAAACTTAGTGGGTCACAGAGCAAAAAAACAAACAAAACCAAAGGACCATAAAAAAGGGACTTATTGGGAGAAAGATAAGACAGAGGTGGGGGGAATGTGGCTATAGTGTGTTGTATACATGTGTTAAACTGTAGAAGACGGATGTTTTTAAAAACCTAATGAAAGTTAAAAGTAACCGAAAATCTGGCAGAAACTAGTGAATTCTGAAGAAGTTGCTGAACCCCACCCGAATGAACGCCCGTATATGGTTGTCAGGCTTGTAATGCCTGAAGGATGTCTGCCTGAAGGATGTCGGCCTGAAGGAACGATCAGAACACCATGCTGAACTTCTGAGCTTCAGAATCATTGAGGCAATGAATGGCCACTGTTTTAAACTACTAAGTTTGCTGTTTGTTGCGTCAGCAACAGAAAAACAACAAGCTCTTTAGCAGTGAACATTCTTCCCCTTCCAAGGTCTACCTGAAATGCAGATGTCTTAGTTTCAGGGTAAAAGTTAAAATTCTAGGCTGTTAGTACAATTTTCCTGAGGTCTCTCTACTTATAGTTGAATAAAACCTTATGTAGTAAATCTTTGATGGTGAAAGAAAACTGTTCTTTGAAAGACAAACTAAGGGAGAAAAGCCCGCCCCAGTGAAGGAGCATTTTTCATATGCAAATTAAGCATCTTCTGAGATAAAGAGTCTTAAAACAAAGAAGATTCAATATGGTCCAAGCTCTGCTCTTCATCTGTGTGGCTTCCTGTTAAAACAAACCCTGCGTCTGTCCATGTTGTTTACTTGTGCGATACAAGCTGTTAGAAAAACAAAAGCAATTCTGCAATCCCAAATCCTATAAATCCCACCACAGCCTCCTGAAATATGTCCAGCTTGGAGCCCTGGATTGCATAGCTCTTCTGCCTGCAAGGCCTGGCTCCCCGTAGATCTGCAATAGGAAGGTAGCCAGGGACTGTGGAGGACACAGTCTGTGCCACAGGAGCTGGACACTGCCAGGTGGCCACACTCTCTCTTCAGGAGGGAGGAAGGGGTTTTCACAAGAGTAACCTTTGCTACCTTGCTTTCTCTGTTGTCTGTTCCCAACAAAATGAAACTGCTCCACAGCCCTCTCATCCTCACAGCTGATTACTGTGCTCTGAGAACTAAGGCAAAGGAACAGTCTTGTGAGTTCTGTCAGCTATACGGAAAAGATTAAAGCAGAAAAACTAAACTACAGAGGCAAGTCTCTTTCTTGTGAGAGTATTCTCACCAAACCATCACTCAGAATGATAGTTGGTCATTAATGTGAAGCCAAAGACAACTGAATTAGTTCTCACAGCCCATTGTGGAGAAGTTGATCCAGTTGTGGGTATCATTCCTAAGTTCTTTTATGGCATGGTAGCTAGATTTCTTCAACAGGGGAAATGTCAGACAAAATATTTCCACTTGGCTCCTTAATGAATGAGCTATTTGAAGTATCTACCTCTATCAGTTCATTCAATAAGCCTGTTTCTCTCCTGGTCAAAATATAAAAATATGCTCATTGAGTAGACTGTATAAAATTCTCACTCAAAAGCACAAATCAGTGGATAGAATTATAAAACATGAAGTCCCAGTTTTGAGCACTGGTACAGCTTCCCCTTCTGAGTGAGTGGCCCTGCTATGTCCTCTATATGCCAACACCACATTTAATGTCACCTTTTCATGAGAATATATGTTACTCCTAAAAAGGGGCAGATGATTGCAGCTGAGACAGCAGTGACTGCCAAAGACAACATGGTGAAGGTAACTCTGGGCTGTCTGAGCTTCTGTAAGCTTCTTCCTGCTTCTTCTGCCTGCTGTCCAGTCAGCACACATGGTGGAGGCATGCTGGCCCAGAAGTCACAAACAAAGCCAAGGCTGGGGTGGCTGAGGTGGTCCCTTCCTTGTGAAATTGAATCCAGCTGAAATCTTCACAGAGTAGGAAACTTCTACTCAAAATGGCCTCGCCTTCTTCTTTTAGGCAGCGATAGCTGTTTCTCTAGTCATTAATGAAAGGGGTGTGGCTCTTGGGTCTGATTTTGCTGGATTTCAATTAGTAGAAAACGTCTGTGTAGTCTCATTTGGAAAATTACTGTGGGGAAATTCCTGATGAGCTATCACCACGGTAGCTCAGAGTCGTATTAGACAAAGAAGAGGAATTAAAAACTGTGATTGCTCACATCACCCAAGGAAAACAACTTTTTAAAAATATCTTCCTTACCTTTGCAGAAACACTGGTTTTGTCTCTAGAATATCAGTACCTTATTTATACAAAAATTAGAAAGCCACACTATGTTGAATCTGCATGACAGGAGAGCAATAGAGGGATGGGGTTAGCTTGTCTGAAGCAGCCCTGTGCAGATGGAGCACTGCCAGTCCTTTTTAAGGACACTTCCTTCAAGAACTCAGCCACTCCAGAAGACCCAGGCTGAAAGTAGATATTTGATAGAGATATCCTTCTTAGAAGGTGGATCAAAATACCCACAGCTCACGGCCAACCAATAGACTGAGCATAGGGTCCCCAATAGAGGAGCTAGAAAAAGGACCCAAGGAGCTGAAGAGGTTTGCAGCCCCATAGGAGGAGCAATAATATGTACCAACCCATACCCCCAGAGCTCCTAGGGACTAAACCATCAACCGAAGAGAACATAAACAAGGAGAGACCCATGGCTCCAGCCACATATGTAGTAGAGGATGGTCTTTTCAGACATCAATAACAGGGGAGGCCATTGGTCCTTCGAAGGCTTAATGCCCCAGTGTAGGGGAATACCAAGTCAGGAAAGTGGGAGGAGGGGTTGGTAAGCAGGGGGTGGGGATGGAATAAGGGTTTTTAGGAGGGGAAACAAGGAAAGGGGATACCATTTGTAATGTAAATAAAGCAAATATATAAAAAAGAGAGATGCAGGTGATGACAGATATCCAAATGGCAAAGGGATATAATATTAGAGTTCTGGCTATGTCTGTTGTAGGACAGCACATGGAAGAGGCAGCAATAGGCTCTCTGCCTCTGTTCTCGAAGATTGGAACCCAGAATGGACATTGAATCAGATTAGGTGTAGTCAAAGAAAGTCTTAGCACAGAGTTTACCATTATTGATAGCTATACAGTTATCTCGGTTGCCTGTCATCATGAATTAATGAATAGAATCATTGTTTATAATTCATACAGAATATTTATTTTGTAGATGAGAAAACTCAAGCACATGTTGATTTGCCTAAATTATGCAACTAATACATGCTAGAATTGGAATTAAGGCCCAGATCCATCTTGTTGTTATAACAGTGTCTATGTGCTTTGTAATGCTCTATGGATCTGGAAACCTCCATGCTTAGAACTTGGAATAATCACTGCCTTCATTAGAGGTATAAAGTTCATGTGGGGGGTTGGGCTTCAAGGAAAAATGGAGCAATGGATCCAGCTTTGGCACAGCAGAAGGCAGTAAGCTAAGCAAGCCAGGTTTAAGGTACCAATTCTGACTCTTCATAGATAAATTAGCTTCCAGTATTCTAGGAAGAAATTAATCTCAATGACAGTAGATTAAAGTTAACAATCTCAAGATGAGGACTTGAACTTTGAGTCTCTGACTGGCACCCCATGTCCTTTAAAAAGAATAATGTTGTAGCTGATACAAATTCATAAGCACATCTCTCTAAGAATTGTCTACTCCATAAAATCAATAATGCATACTCAATAAAATAATATTAACTACATGAAACAAATTAGATATTTTCCTGTGGGACTTTTAGCAATGTTGAGAATAATTAATTGTCCTATCCAGTTATATGAACTGATTCATATGTCCCTATACCACACAATGAAAGTGTTTGCTGTGAATCCTACATGGCCCTGAAGAACTAATCCAGCAGGAGGCAGCAAATAATAAAGCTACCTCCATATAATATTCACACTGATGTCATGTATTCCACGTGATGTCCTCCTGTTGCCCAAAGATTATTACTGTTTTTTCTCCATATTGCTCTCTTCCAAACAAATGGTGGTGTTCTCTTCCAGAATGCTAGTAATGAATTCCAGCTCTAAATTCTGAAACTCATTATGCCCAAGTAACAAAAGCAAGTTATAGGTTTGGAAATAGCAGGACTTTAATGAGAAGTATATGATTCTTCTCCCCACATTCTTCTCGATTCTCTCAAACTACCAATTTTGCTTCCTTAGGACAGTGCCAGGGAAACCAGCACGGGCTGCCATATTGGCTGCTTGTCTTTTCTGTAAGGCAGCAGCTCCAGTCTATGCTACCATGAAAGGCATGGTTCTCACCACTCTCTAGTCTCCTCATAGCAAGTCTCTTCCTTTATCTGATCTCTGCGCATCTAGTTCTTCCTTTTCCCACAGAACACTTCCAGTCTTTTAGATTGTACATTCTATTATACTCAGGATACATATTGGCCTGATTCTGGTGACAATAATTCAGCCATTCGTCTATCACTTCCACTTTATTCTTTTTTTAAAAACCATTAAATTCATGCAGGAAAGGCTACATTAGGCTGTGGATTTCCAAAAACACAGCTCACTAAGTCTCAAATGTATGACCATTGAGGAATTCAGATTTCACGTGAAATACCGTAAGGATTGTTAGGCTTCCATTTTAGGACTGCTCAGAGAGCTACTCCGACTCCATCTTGAAACATAATCATTGCAAACTGTGATGGTCAAGTGTGCCATGGAGGAAAGAGAACTGGGATATTGCTCTCTCACAGTTTCAGTGACTTTCCCTGGAAGTAGCAGACACCCTACCCACCAGTGAACAATCAAGGGACCAGGGAAGTATGATGTTCCCAAACAAGAGGTTCTATGGCCTCTCCCATGGCCCACAATGAGGCTACATCCTGTCCTACAAGATCAGAATGTGAAGTGAATTAAATTGAAAACAAGCCTTTGTCTTGAATCTCCAGGTTCTTCTTATTGCTTTAAGAAAATTGGAGTAAATTTTATTTTGTGGTTCAAAATGGAATTGCAATTATTATTTTAAGTCTTTTTATGTAGGTTATCAATTTTCAGAATTTTTGTCAAGAATACAACTATAAATAGCAAGGGAAAATAACTACCTTCCAATGTCATTGTTCAATTTTTTGTTTGTTGAAAATGTTTTCTTCAATCTGTTTTACTCTTTTCCTTTTTGTGTGTTTTTATTTATGTATTAAAAATTTTATATAATATATATTTTATTCATATACTTTCCTCTCCCTTAAGTGCCACCAGATATATCTCCTGTCCACCCATCCAACATCATGTTCTTTCTCTCTCTTAAAAATACAAAAACAAAAAGGCACAGAAAGGATCTGGAGTATGATTTCTGTTGGCCAAGTTCTCCTGGGCATGGGGCCTCTCCTGGAGTTGACTCTCCGGAGTTTTTAAGTACACCCAATCCACCTATCACCAGGCTTGTACTGGAGTTCCCAGAACTGTTTCTCACATGCTCTAAACTAGAATCATCAGTGGAAGAATTTGTGAAAAGAAAAGACCCTATCTGACCAACTTGGGCCTCTTCCATATGCCGTGGCTTCATTGTAGGCCACAGAAAAGGTGTGCTTCTTCCAAAACAAGCAGATGTGCAAGAGAGCTAGAATGGCTCGTGTCTGTCTCATTCAACTACCTGTGAACAGCACCACATTAAAACCTCCCTCTCTGCTCTTTGTTCTCTGGAACAGAAAGGAACTGGCAGTGGTGTGCACGGTCCGACTGAGGAGAAATTAAAGTGATAAAATCTGGCAAAAAATAAAAATGGGTTTGCAGTACAAAATGAAGTGATGGCATGTTCTTCCTGAGCTGCCTCCCACAGGAAGGCTCCAAGCGAAGGCTGATGTGCCCATTAACAGATAAGGAAAGTGACGGCAGAAAAGGTCGAGCTTCTTGGGAACCGTCAGACAACCCTGCAAGGAATGGTAGAGCGAGCACCTGTAAGGTTGCTGCCTCAGAACCGCTTCTATTAAATGAGATGGTGTTCATTCGTCACTGACAGCTTTCAGGGGGGAAATGGATCAATAAGCGCTTCCCTTTGGGTCACTTTCCTACTGTGTTGGATTTATATCTGCAAATGTTTAAAGAGTTCCCATTTACCTGGGGTTTTATGACTGTTATAATTGCCAGAGCTGAGAGAAAGCTGCCTTCCATCTGGCTTCTCCTCCTGCAGAGAGCAGTCCAAAAACCATGTCATCTCAATCACAGAACAGAAACTCTTTGAAGGAAAACAAATGCTGCTTTTTTTTCCTTAAAAAAAGAATTTGTTGAATTGCCTGGAAAAGCCAGACAGTGACTTGCAGAAATCCTTTCTTTTAGGTTGTCTCGCTTCTGGCAGAAGAGGACAGATCACCATAATGGAATGTCTGAGTGGCTCATCTTGGTCAGCATTAAAGATTACATTATCCCAGTCTCTCCTAGCATCAGAGTCAAGGATTTTTAAATCCAGTGGAGATTTCTTATTTATTTTAGATAAATTCTTTCTGGCCAGTGAAGATATCTTGTTGCACGTCATCTCCACACAAGTCCTGATGAGAACAAGCACGAAGTGACTGGGCACACTTGTTACAGCAGCTGTAGCCCTGAGAGTCCTCAGATGGTATCAACTTGTACTTCATCCAAAGGCAAGTATATAGTCTACAATATATACATATGCACATATCTGCACACACGTGTTTACATATGTGGGTGTATGTGTCAAGATCTACATGCATGTAGATATCCTTTCACAGTGATATATGATGAGAATCGATGCTTTTCTATTGTTTTTCCCCACTATTCCACCCTTCAGACTATGGTTGACTTTCAAGTAGCACACGTACATGTGGAAAGATAAAGGAAGTACAAAGGGAAAGGAGAAGAGAACTAAGAAAAGGAATGCTAGCATCCAACTTATCAAGATGGGAATATTAACAATTTCATTTTAAAATGGTGCATATTTCATTCCAAATTATACATGGGAAGGGAAGGCCATATGTTTACCCATGCTTGTATGCCTGTGCATATGTGCATGTAAAACAGAAAGTGTGTGTGCCTGTGTCCACGCACACACACAAGCTTGTTTGCACATACTTGCGGATTTTCTTTCTTTCTTGGGAATCCGCTAGTTTTGGTATGTTTATGGTTTATCTGTATTTATTGCAGAAAACAAAACAGCATTTGCAATGTTGAGAAAGGTTGTGGAAAATGTTACTAAATCAGGCAAGGTACAGGCATTCTGAAATTGAACAAATGAATACAGTGTGCTGCTTAATCAGCTCTTAGGAGCTCTCTGTATTGGAAGCAGTTGCTTTAATTAATGACTGGCTTTCATTTGCTTCAATATTTTTTAAAGCATGGATATTGAGTAAATTTACATTTAGCAGTTAACAACTTCCTTTATGAAACTAATTTAAGAAAGTCTTTCTTTATAAAGCAAAGAAGAGAAAATTCTTTCTGTCCCTACAAAATTAGATTAAACTCAGGTAGGTGAAAAGAACTCATGAGATTATGCATAAGCAATGATATAGGAAGGCAAATAGCAGACAGCAAATTCATATTCTATACCATGCATTTTCAATGCTGTCTATAAAGGTGCTGTTTATCACACCTTCTCCAAGCGCCCATGCCAATGATATTATCTTCACTTATGAACTTTTCCCAAAGTTCTCCAACAATGAGGCTAAACCCCAAACACGGGAGTGTCCAGTAATATGCCATGTACCAGCAAGAGTCACTGGAACTGGAAAATAAATGCAGACTCCACAGATTTCTCAATGTCTTCTACAAGTACACCTTAGAAAATATAAAACACTGCAAGTGTGTTGTTGACGATGAAGACTAGTATTCATGCTTCTCTTAATTAAAGGTACATTTCTTCAATGTGAAATTTCATAGTTCAGACGCAACCCAGTAAGTCGGAATAATAATGTAATATATATGATGGAAAAAGTGATCTAGACCATTCTCTAAATTCCATATTGCAATAGTTTTCATTAATGTGTTACAAAATCATCTTTTTAATTTTATAATATTTATACATATTTATTTAATATATACATAATATGAATATATTATTGTAGTTAATTATATATTATATATTAGTTATATAATGATGTGAATATGTCTAATTATTTTATTTTATTTTATTTTGTTTTATTTTTATTCAATATATTCTTTATTTACATTTCAAATGATTTCCCCTTTTCTGGCTCCCCACTCCCCGAAAGTCCCGTAAGCCCTCTTTCCTCCTCCTGTTCCCCCATCTACTCCTTCCCACTTCCCTGTTCTGGTATTCCCCTATACTGCTGCACTGAGTCTTTCCAGAACCAGGGGCCACTCCTCCGTTCTTCATGGACATCATTTAATATGTGGATTATATTCCTATTCGCAGAATCACAAACACAAATATGGGTGGAGTTCTCTTTAGCAGAGACTCAGTATTTCAATACCATGTGTTCTTATTAAAGAGAAACAATTCAAGTATGCCTCTGGTCTTTGTGTAGCTATCAGACTATTTCAAACTCAAAGTGCAGTATTCAATAACACAGGTGGTAGAAGAATGAGTTCAGACCCTCTTCTTGCTCACCAGTACAGAGGGTAGACTCCTCAGAATAAATGTCACATGTAGATGTCTGTGTCTAAGTCACACTGACCTTTACAAATGTCATGTTTCTTTACTTCAATGATGGCTATCTCTCTATTTACAATTCTCTTTCCTTTATTCTAGCCTCCTAATTTTACTCATCCTTCAGTCTGCAATTTATAGGTGACCCTAGCTCTGAGCCCCTAAATACAGGTGATGTTCCTCTGTTGCCCACAGCACCCTGTACTCCCCTGTAACAGCACTGTCTACTCCAGTGCATTGACCTGCTGTTATGCACACTCGTTTGTAAGGTCATTCACTGAGAGTTAGCAGTACATCTATCTTCTTCACTATTGGATAGTTGATGCCTCATTATTCCTGCATCTAGTGGGGATCAGTAAATATTTGTAACTTGACTGAATTTATCAACCAGTTACTTCTTTATCAAATAGTAATTTATGACACATGGTTGTTAAATGATTAATTGTATTGAGTTTAACCTTAAAGGACAAAAAATAAATAACTTTTCATGCAGTCTGCCCTGGAATAGTGAAGGGAAATATTAAGCCTTTTTTTTCCTTTCAGTTAACCTTCTGACTCTTAAATGTTGTAGTCTCTCTATAGTTATTCTTTTTTCCAAGGAGATTTAAATTTTCATTTGAGTTGGGAGGAATGGCATGAGTTTTATTCACTTGCTCTCCTTCCTGCTTCTTACTGAAGATCTAAGCAAAACACTCCTTCCTCTTGGCAACAGAGCAAATGTACAACAAGAGCAAAAATGAATTGGTAAAGTAATTTCTCACTCAGGCAGAGAACTTGGGCAAGTGTTTTCCTCAAAGGCAAAAAAATTACTCTTTATTGATCAACTTAGTAGGAATCTGTGCAAGATGAAAACATCTCTGAGCCCTAGGTGATATCTGGAGAGTCTCAGGTGATATTTCATATAAAACAATTTTATTCATAGTCAGCAAATACATTAGCAGGTAGGTCCTTGAGGCTCACTGTTAATTCACAGTGGACAACTAAGCAGATGTCTGGATCTGCTGGCTTCCTGATTCATAACTTGAACGCCTTGGAGTCAAAGAGGGCAGTCAGCCAAAGACAGCAAATATGTGGCTCCTAATAAAGAAAGATTAAATATACAAAATGTAAGAGATACAGAAGGCAGAGGAAAGAGTTAAAATGAGTGATCTGAGAGATAGATGATGGAAGAAGGGGGTGAGAAGAGACCATTCGAATAAGCAAAGGGGGAATATCTTTAAAAAGCCTTGAAAACTGTAGAATTTGAGCAACAACATAATGATGTCCACAACATAAACATAACTTGGACAACAGAAAATGGCATTAGAGATGAAAAACAATACATTCAAAGGTCTGGTGGCAGTAAAACACATAACGAATACTTAATTCTGTGAACCATCTCTGTAGAGAGAATATCTTACAAACATCACCTGTTGATTAAAATAGCCAGTGGCCAATGAGCTGAGGCAGGAAATAGGAGATGGGACAATGGCAAGAAGAGAAGGGATTCTTGGAAATAATAAAAGACAGACATCAGGGGAGCCTACAGAAACTCAAAGGAGAGGGAGGAAGAGACAGATATAAAACAGCAGATTGATGAATTAAGGGAAAGTGCAGAGAGACACTGAGAAGACCCAAAGGAAGAAGCGGGCTGGGACTGAAGAAGTAATTAACAAAATGGAAAACATTGAATAGTTAGAATGGGTTAAAAAAAAAAAAAACACAAGCTCATCAGGGAGTGAGCCAAAGCATTTAATAATAAGCATTTAGTCTCAGAGTCATCTTTCTGGGAGGCAGTGCTGGGAAAAAAACTGAGTTTAACAATTTCTATTTACACATAGTGCCCACATTGGGGGACTTATATATTTCTAAAACCTACTTTATTTAGGGTTCTTAAACACTTCAACCTCCTTTCTTACCCACTGACCAGAGGTAGAGGGAAAAAAAAGTTAGTAGGAAAAGGGTGTTCTGGACCCGTTTAGAAGTAGTTCCTTGGGGGTAATTCCATTCTTCACTGGTCTTTACTGGTCTTCGCTTCTTAGAGAAAAATGTGCAGAAGAACTTCTGGTGTTCTATCTGATTCTGGCCACTTCCATTGACTTGTGACAACTTGAGAGAGTCTTCCTGTTTCTGCTGACTCATTCCATTGCTTCTGATTCATGTTTGGTGTTTGCTATTGAGCTGGACTGCTGGTATCCTAACAAGGAAGAGAATCATCCCCCAAGGAACTTCTAAACAGGTCAATAACACCCTTTTTCTATTAGCCTCCTTTTATCCCTTCCTCTGATCCGTGGCTTAGAAGGGAGGTTGAAGTATATAAGAACCCCAAATAAAGCCAGTTTTGAAAAGATCTAAGCCTATACACCTCCTATAGCAAGAGTATCAAATACTTGTTTAGATGAATAACGGACTGGGGATGGAGACAGGGAGGCTTTAGCAGGAAATGTGAGTGCAGAGTAACAAGTAAGTCATGAATCATTCAAAAGAAAAATGTGTGTTTTATTCAGCTGGCCAAGTCCTGGAGAGCTGATGTGATAATATCCACATTTTTGTATATGAGTTTGCTGATGCCCTTAAAATGGTGGACTTGACAGCTCTACCAACAGCTAAACGAGGAAGATGAGAATTCAGGAAAATGAGTGCTTCCCATCAGCAGCTCCCAATATGGACTGGGTCTCATTTTAGTTTTCTCTATTAAAATAGGATCATTCTTAGTAGCCAAGGCTGACCATAGACTTACTGTAAGGACCAACATGGTTATAATCTCAGGGTCTTCCTGCATCAGCCTACTGAGTGTTGGAATTACAGGTGGACCTCATCTGCATGTGATGTGCATCTGCTCTTATCTAAAGCTCCTGGGATACCCTGATAAGAAAGGAATAGGAATCTCAGCAGCTGAAGCACTACTCTCAAAGGGGAAGGATAATTTTACTATGATATACAAGTTCTTGGAGAGAGAAGGATCAGGGTGGAAAAAGAAGTGTACAGTGAACAGTGAGTTGCCACACACTGGGTAGATGTTACATGATTTCAGAAGATTTCTCTCAATTCCAAAAACTGGTAAACATTTTTTTACAAATAAGATATGAATGATCCCCATTTAACCAACTGTTCAAGTATCCACCATTTAGCTGTGAAATGTAGCAACTCTCCAGGATTCTCATGGCAGGGGATAAAATATTACCATTTGGAACACCACAGAGTGCTACAGGCCCCATGATCTATCACTCAGTAAACAGTAATTGATGATGATGATGCTAAATCCATCCCACAGGCCAGTGCGAGTTCTTCAAAATTGCTCTTATCTATCCCACCTCCCACCTGGATACACATCTGGCCAGAAATACAGATTTTTTTGACTCACTCATAACCAACCCTCGTGGGAAACATTTTTAGCCCAACTACATTAGAAATTGCTTTAAAGAGCCATTTTAGCTAGACAGTTTCTACAAACTACCAAACATTTATTGACCTGTTTATTCATCTGTCTGTCAGTCTACTGGGTACATAAATACCCTCAGGAACATTCTCTGTGTCTCTGTCTCTCTGACTCTCTCTCTCTCTCTCTCTCTCTCTCTCTCTCTCTCTCTCTCTCTCTCTCTCAGAAGAAATGTCATGGATGAAGCTGTTTCTTTGTAGGACAGAAGATTATAAGAATTAAACTGACCACAAAATGTTTGGAAAGTAAGACAATAAATAATTTTTTACACTGTATAATATTTCTTCATTTCACTTGAGCCACTGACTGAAAGCAGTGAAGATAAGTGAGAGAGTAGCTGGTGGAGTCAGCTTGATAGCCACCTCTATCAAAGGCCAGCATGCATTCAGAGACTTTCATAGGCCATATTGCCTTGTCATTGTTTGAATAGGAGATGGATACAGGACTCACACCATCTTCAAAACTCATGTCTGGTGAGAGAGATTCAATAACTACCTGTCTCAAGTATGCATCTGACAACATTCATAAGTCTACACTTATGATCTGAGCAACACATGAGAAGTTAAGTTTTATCTGCCATCCTCAGATATGGCCAGGAAATAGAATCCTCTTATTTTTACTGTTTCCCTGTTCACTGGCTGGATAAAAGCTCAATATTGAATCTAAAGTCTGTTAGGTACTGTGTGACCTTGAGGATGTTCCTGAACTTCTCCGAGTTAGCCTTAGAAATGAGGGTAACATTGTTAATGTAAATATAACATCTAGCAGGTTTCTTGAATGCTGAAATCTCAATAACCAAGGGGAACGAAGAGATGCTGTGCAGCTTCAGTTACTAATATTACAGAGACTACTAAATGCATCTGCTGACATTCTAACCCTCAGTACAATAGGGTACAGATGTATTTGCAAATGCAATTACCATGATGCCACTAAAATGAGCACAAATCTATCGGGACATATGTCTTGTTAAGGGAAATTTGAAGCCAGATGCATCTCACTACAAAAAGACAATGTGAAAAAGCAAACAATGGACATTAAGTTCTATTCATGTCTGTATCCATGGGAAGTTCCCAGACGCACTCAGGGTACAGCAATTCCAAGCTTCCCTCCAGTGATGGTGTACCAGGGACCCTGGCCCTCCTTCTTCCATGATATCATTTGCCTGCTTATATCTGTTCAGAGACTTTTATATTCACTATGTTCATTTCCACCCACTTCCTGGGTTCTTGTGGAGATTTAAGATCAATATAAAACACTCTCTTTTTCACATAGCATGGAAGCTAATCACTAACAAAGCATGTTGGGAGTTTTTAATATTTAGTACTCATAAATGAAACCTTGTGTTCCTGAGAGTGCAGATAGAAGGCTAAGTTAGTGCTATGATGTGAAACTTCACTTCTCCCATAGGTCTATAGATTAAAGGTGAGATTCCCAGGATGTCTTGATTGACAATAGTGGAAATCTTTCAGAGGTGAAATTATGGGGGGGGGGGGTTAGAACATTGAAGATATGTAGGCTCTTGTGAGGAGCCTTGTGTTCTTCCCGTTCCCTCCTCTATCTCTCCTTCCATTGTATAATAAGCACTCCTACCATCATGGACTGTCAGGCCAAAGTCTGGCCTAAAGTACAGTGGAACCTAATTACCATAAACCCAAACTATAAGCAAAATAAACCTTTTTGGTTTATACATCAGTGACTGCTTTGGATACTATAATAGAATGCTGGACTCATACTCTCAATTTTTAGCTAAGAAATCCTCTACATACACACAAACAGAGAACCGACAATTTTTCATTTGAGAGAAAATACTTTATCTCCAGCATGTTCCCAGTAAGTATATATACCTTGTATTTGCTACAATAACTATGAACTAGTATTCATTTGTGGTATTAGATTACTTGGGGTTGTTTAGATAATTCGATAGTGTCAAAACTGTATTTGTATTAAAATCACTTGATCTCATAATGAATGACTACACACTTTCATCCATCTGTATCGTCTCATCGCTTGGTGTGGCAGGGGCATTTAGAAAGTATCTATCAATTACCTGAATCAACAATCGCTGTTAAACCCAGAGAGTTACAGGAGAGTAAAAAGTCAATTTCACAACCCCTCTGCCCATCACAATGATATGCTAAATTAAGATTATTGTATGGCTCTTTGTGTTTCCTAAAATTAAAGCAAGAAATTTCAATTGTCTCTTAGCTTCTCTTTAATGCTGTATTTGGAAGGATGCCATGACAATCCCTCCGGTTCCTTCCTGTCATCTCCTTTAGAAGAGCCAACTCATTTAGACACTCTGGGGGCTAGTTTGGCAGCTGTCGAGCTCAGGATTATGAATCTTGAGCCCTGGCAACTGCAGCTGTAGTGAGCCTCATCTCCAGTATCTGCCCTGGCTGGACTCCAAGGGCCAGTGCTGCCACCACAGGGTCTCTCATTCCTGGACTGTCCAAACCTCCTGGTGGCGACTTTCCTTCAACCAACCTTGATGAAAGAAAATATGCCTTCAATCCAGTCCTTCAACCCATGTCACACTGAAGCTTTTATACTAGGACTGATCCAGTAGGGTCTTCAAATCTTCTGTGTAAGAGTTCAAAACTAACACTAACAGAGCCAGAGCAGAAACAACTATTACTATCCGTGTCTTCTTGTTGCCAACATATAATCCATGGCAACCTCTCTGAGGTCAGTGGATGGGGTCTAGAAGGAAAGCTATTCAGTAAATCATTTAGGGAAAGTGTTTGGCCTCCCCTTCATAATTCCACTACTAGTCTGTTCATTTCTACTGCTTACAAAGTATAGGAGACATGTCAAGGTCTCCAAGTGAATGAATGATCAATCTGCACTGGGCATAATGGCCTCACACCTGAGAGAAGGTGTGGCATAGTGCCAGATTACATTGAAGCCAAGGCCACTTGCAACCGAAATTTGAAATCAAACTCCAGAACAATATTCACAAGCAAAACAGGTTACATGTTCAGGAAGAAATTAAAACTGTAGTTAATAGTTTGCTTCAACGGTTGTGACCTCTTTAGAAGAGGAGAAAAATTCTGTAGCCATTAACTCAGGAAGTGCTACAAATATAAATGTGGCAGGATTTCACAAGCAAGGCATTGAAGATGCCCCAAGGGGCTCATTATTGTTAAGGGTTACTATGGTTCTTCAATACTATAAGTAATTCAGTATTACTTCCTAATACTTCTTTATACTTGTAATTGAAGTAATACCTGTTGCCATAGTTGACTAATCCACTCTAATCTCCCTGGTCGTGGCAGCAGTGCAAGTTCCTCACTATACCTACCCCACTGCTCTGGATTCTCAAATGAAAGACATACACACACACACACACACACACAGCCTTATATTTAATATACCTTAATCAGCTAATGACTGGACTGGGCCCTCCCAAACTTCCATGTTGCTAATGCCTCCCCTCCAATACTCCTGAATTATTACTTACTAAAATCCATATTCCATCTACCTTTTGCTACCTTAGACCCAGTGGGGGAAATGGGGGCTGGGGCTGCTCTTCCCGGCTCTTACATGGCCCTGTGATTTCCCTTGTGCCGCTCTCAAGCCTGCATATTATTCCTTTCCTGGTGTGGCGATTCTCATTCCTCAGTCCCCTTGCCCTCAATTCCCAAAGTTTCACCTCTGCCTCCCTGCCCTGCACTGGCCACAAGCAACTTTACTTACCAATCAAAGCCAAATAGGGGCAGGGACCCTCAGCCTCTCACATGCAAATGTGTGAATTCTGATGTAACTTTGGAAACCCAATTAACATAATACAAGCAATAAACCAAATCCACAACAATACTCTTTTGGGATTCTAGTTTAAGCCCAACCTCATTGCTTCGCTTAAAGTAAGGTTTTTTTGCAAATTTACAAAAAAACCTTCTTCAACCCTTATTGATTTAAAGTCAAGAAAGGAAAGAAGATCAAACTCATATCAGTGTACTCTAGGTATTTATATCCCAGGAACCTGTGACAAAATAAATGGATTCTTCTGATGGAAGGCTTCAAAATTAAAGCATAAATGAGTTGGAACCAATAATTGTCTGAGAAAAACTATACATACTTTCAGTAAGAAATAACAAACACTTTAAATCTATTCTTTCAACTTCATCATGTAGAATAAATTCTAATAGTAGCCATAAATGGATGTACATGGTTTTATACACTTCTTTTTTTAAAGATTTATTTATTTTATTAATATGAATGCAGTGTAGCTGTCTCCAGACACACCAGAAGAGAGCATCCCATTACAGATGGTTATGAGCCACCATGTGGTTGCTGAGAATTGAACTCAGGAACTCTGGAAGAGCAGTCAGTGCTCTTAACCACTGGACCATCTCTCCAGCCCCTTTTACATATTTCCAAAACTTATAAATCCTCGTCCACAAATTCATGTACACTTCCAGAATGAGTAGTATTTTCATGTCTCTACTTCCATATTTCTTATTTCAGTAAAATCAAAATGTACTTAATCACAAAACTTCAAAAAGTTTAAAAACATTGTACTCTCCCTTTTGTCTGTACTCCACTGAGAATCAACAAATCTCTCACACCTCTATTGTGCCATTCATGAAATGAGAATAATGGTTTCTTTTGATGGTGCTTCTTAAATAATCTATGAAATACTTGAATCTCATGTAAAAGTGGCAAATAGTTGTGATTATTAATATAATTATACTCACCAATGACTTATAATCATTTTAGGATCCTAAACTGCCAGCGTTGACCTTTTCTCACTTGCCTCCCTAGCATATTCCCAGATCATACCTGGATTTGGGCCCTACTCATATCCCTGGTCTATAAAGGCTTCTCCCCACTTTATTGACTTCCACGACCAGCACACAAGAGTAAATCCCACACAATCTAAAATCTGGGACGAGCTCAGAGACACCGATCCTAAAACAAGGAGCATTTAACTGGGACCCTTCACTATAGGATTTATAACTAAAGAATTTCGCCAACTCTCTTCTGGTGTGGTTCTTAAAAGCTGCCATTGAGCAGATGCTTGATGAAGAAATTATCACTTTGAATTTTCAGCCACATGACAAAATGCCACTACTCTGTTTCCTGTTCCTCATTACACAGCGCAAAGAGGAAGAGGTTCTACCTGGGTTGCCTTTGTCAGAACACATGATAACTGTTCAACCACTGCTGCCGAAGACTTGGCAAAGAATGGGGAAAGAAATTGAAGTCACCATAGATAACCATGTTCTCCTCACTCTCCCAGTCCCCTCGCCCACTCTCCTCTTTCTTAGATAAAACACAAGTCCCCTTAGAAGCACACACGTGGGTGGAGAACACAATAGGGGAAAGGAGCCATGTGCAGGTCCAGATTCTCTCGGGTTGATTCATTTCATAGTAAACCTTGACAAACAGGGATATGAGACATTAGAGAGAGAGCAAGAGGATATTGAGAGGGATGCAAAATGTGAAACAGAAAGAGAAGTAGCAGAAAAGAGCAAGAATGGGGCAGGGGAGAGAGACACAGACTCCACCTAGGAATGGTGGTTCACATCTATAATCCCAGCAGCGAATCCAAGGGCGAAGCATTATGAGTTCAAGCTCAACCTGGGCTGCACAGTAATACCATGTCGAAAAATGCGTATGATGCTACTCTCTGTGACAGAAAGCAAGTAACTACTGCCTGTAAAACCAAATGTGCCATTCCAAAGGAAAGGGGATTTACTCCAGAAACTTCCACCTGTTCATTGATGTGAACTTAAGCTATTTGCATTATACAAAATGTCTTCTGAAATTAATTTCACCTACACAATTGACTATACAAAAATCAAAATAATAGATTTTTCAGGAACTGTGAAATAAAGATTTTAATTATTAAATAACATGGGAGTTTTACTGTAGATCGCCACCACACAAACAATAATCACAAATTAAGTCAAAATTTCATCTTAAATAACAATATTAAAATTATTATAAGGTTGTTTCATAAGTGCTTTCTGCACAGCTCAGGCAACAGTTGTGGAAGACAAGGACGGATCCAGAAATGTGCTATGGTGGTTACAAGCATAGTATTTGGAATTGTGTTGTGTTATAATCATTAGATCTCTTTTTACTATGTTTCTTTATATCTATTTTCTCTAATGGCATACTCACCAACACACACATACACACACACACACACACACACACACACACACAAGCACACAAGTTACCAACTCCTCGGATTGACACTTCTTTTAAAAGATTCTGCTCTTTTTCTTTCACAAAGACTTGAGAAAATCTTCATATCTCTGAACCTGGCGTTACTAACACCGATCAAACCTAGGTCCTGTACAAAACAACAGACCAGACAAAAGCTATGAAAGAAACAGTGGAGCCCCTAATCCTCCAGAAATCCCATTCTAAACACTAACAGGGAAATATTTTTCCTGAAAAATCCAAGATCAAGCATTGGAAAGGGGAGTCCTTTGACCTGACTCACCCTCGGCTGGTAGGCTCAAGCTTGGTAGAGAACTATTTCCACTGTCTCCCCGAGTTAGCTGGAAAGTGAGTCTTTATCACCAGTTCTTCTTGTGGCAAGCAATGCTCCAGATGATTGTTAAATATTTCCCCATTTAATCCCAGCAGTTGCCTTTTGGTGGGGATTGTAATATCACTTCCGTCTTAAAAGTGAGATAAAATCAAACCAAAGAGATGAAGAGCACATAAGCAAACGCTAACCCCATGTGCCCTGGGCATGGTAAGTTTTAATCTATTACTCTTGGTGGGTTTAAAGTTGTTCCTTTAAACTCAGCTGTAAGTGTTCAAGTATTTATCTAATTGCAATTTTGTTTCACAGGTAAAGTGACAGCAAAATTGATAATATAAAGACACTTAGCCACAATTATGTGAGAACTGTTCTCCTGCATGGACCATCAGTCATGATTAAAAAATGGCTTCCTGGGAAGTATCTACTGCTGAAAGCAGAAGCAGTGGAGGGGCAGCGGGTGACTGTCAATAGGAGACCACATAAGGCAGCCTGGCAAAGCCTAAGAATACCTTTCAGAGGATATTCTTGCTTCTGCCATTAATCAGCTTTTTTTGTATTGACTGGCCATCCACTTCAATAGAACACTCCAACTAATCTCAGGGCTTTCCTACTCAGCCTTTAAATTAGCTAACTGCCTAGCCACAAGGCAGGTAGCAATTTATGCCAAACAAATCACAAGGTGGGAGGCAGTGAGGAAACACTGCTCATCCCCTTTCCACTGTCCTGTGAGGAGGGGAGAGGGTGACAAATGTTTGTGAGTTTGTAAACTGTACTAATTTACAAGCCTGCTACTGCCTTTCTAATGGAACATTCCCGAGAGGAATGTTGAGGAATGATCTAATAGCAGCTTTCAGATCCAATCAATAGCTGGAAGATTATACACCAAGAACACCTATTTAAAACAGTAATATCCTGCTTTCGCACAATTGGAAGAGCTCCTTGAAGGATCCGTGATATAAGCAATTTTAATGTTAAAATAAATAAATAAGCATGAATTAATATGTGGATATCCATGCCTTACTGTGGAAATGACACTACGAATCAGAACTAGAATTTTGTAGGTTATTACAGCTCAGGGAATCCACCAGGGTGATTCTATAGCTTCTAAAGTCCGCACCCCCTCACTGAAGCTCCCCGTTATCAAGCAGAAAGTTCTGGTTTTGGCTTTGCATCTGTTTTACTCATAGTAAATTCTCTTTCAATTTCAAATTCTTGGTCTTTGAACCATGTTTCATAGTCTAGTGAGTTAAGAACCACCTATTTGATTATGCAGATCAGAAATCTAAGTTCCCTTCCCCCCAATATGGTCCACAGGCAAATCCTGTAGTTCCTCACATAAACTGTTGTCTTAAATTCACAGCTGGCTTCCTGGCATCTTTTGCCTTCATCCCAGTCAGATTCTACAGTTCCAGAATGGGTGTTTGAAACTGTTCCTCGCATGTAGATACACCCATAGAATACACACTTAAGCCTGTAAAGGATAGGCCCCAACCTTCACAAACTGGAAGAACCACCAGGTCTGGCACCAGCTGTCGGCACACCTTTCTCCCCAATCCTTAGCTGACAACTACATAGCCTCACCAGCACTTGTTTATATTCCTCAAACGTTCTTTATACCCTATGATAAAATGGCCCCACTCTTTCCAGATGGTCGTATTTGCCACCATTCCCCTCTCTTGAAGTCATGATCCTCATAGAATGGCATTTACCTCCCTACTCTCCCTGAGCTTTGGGGGAAATCAGTGACGTTGTCTACCAACTTAGACATATCTTCAGCTCTGAAACCATAAAGTGAGTATACAAAGGTAGGTATCTTAACTAAATTGCTGTATAAAGGCCAAAATGCATATCAAACATTTTTTTCTTCCCATTTAATCTTCACCAGTGCCAATGAGAGGAAAAAGTATATCTTTATTTGCAAAAAGGTGAGACAAACAATCATGTCCCCTGTTTTTGTAGTCTCATGCCAACAGATGGGTGAAAGAATCAATACTCAAATAGGCCCTCTGACTTCCAGTCCTCAGTAGAAAACTGCTGCCTTCCAAACTAACAAAGAAACTAAGCCTATTGTACATTGCCACCTGATCGTGTGATAGGCATTTTCAACCTAGCCAATGAAGAGGAGGAAAAGTCTTTACAACTATAGTTGCACAACTCAGAAAATGCACTAAGAGAATTGAATTCACACTGAAACTGTCATTTTGTAGGAAGAATTATATTTTAGAAATATTATTTTTCAAAATTATCAAACTTTCTCAGGGATGTAATATAATGTACATGAAAAAGCTCATCAAAAATACAAAATATTTTAACATTATCCATAAAAAAATAAGTTATTCTTTTTTGAGAACTCTTTACACTATTTCTGCCACTCCATCCTTCCCCCAACTCCTCACATGTCCCCCACCTCCAAATTCATAACCTATCCTTAAATTACTTTTTTGTACAGGGCTAGAGAGATGGCTCAGTGGTTAAGAGTACCAACAGCTCTTCCAAGGGAGCCAGGTTCAATTTCTAGCACCCACATGGTGGCACAACGCTCTGTAACTTCGGTTCCAGAGGATCTCATAGTCTCCTGCAGACAAGTTTTCAGGCAAAATACCAATGCACATAAAAATCAAATATAAATAAATAATTTAAAATTAATTTTGTACAAGCACACACATACATAAATCCATATATATACAATATATGTATCCGTATATGTGTGTAAATATTTACATAAACATCACCCACTGAGTCCACTTAGCACTGTTTGGGTATGCATGCAACCATAGCTGAATACTTGGACTTAGACAACCTATGGAAGAGCTTGGCCCTTATGAAACTCCTTCCCATCTTCTCAGGGGCCATTGACTCCCTGTAAGTCTTCATCTAGTGGTGAGAAAACATGTAATTAATCCTATCTGTGCTGCAGGTCAGCTGCATTACTGCTCTTAAGAAAGGTTTCCTAGACATGATAGAGAGAATGCACACACAGACCCTCCACAATAAGGTTGCCTGAATCAGATGGACAGTGACAGCACAAAGTCTCACTATGTAGCTTTGGCTGGGCTAGGACTCACTTATTAGACTATGTTGGCCTCACACTGTCAGAGATCTGCCTGCCTCTACTTGCCAAGTGCTGAGATTAAAGGCATGTGGCAGCACACACTATTAGTTATTCTTAAAATCTGTCCTCAGACCATGTGAATCAAAACCAGAACTGATGCTGTAAGAATTCAGATACCAGGGCTGAGACAGTGGCTCAGTGGATAACAGCACTTATTCTGCAAGCGTGAGAATATGAGTTCAAATCCCAGCTTCCATGTAAAAATCTGAGCATAGCTAATTCCTGAAACCTGACACTAGGGAGCAGACCTGACAGCTCAGTGACCAGCCTAGACAAAAAGTGGAGAGCTTGACTCAGTTAGTAACCCTGTCTTGAGGCATTAAGGAAGACAGCCACTGAGGAAGACACTTTGTTTTCGGCTCTGGCCTCCCCATGTGTTTACCAGACACAATACACACACACACACACACACACACACTCACACACACACACATACATACACACACACACACACACACACACACATGTGACAAACAGACAATGTAGATGTCTAAGCTGATTTGGACTTAATGCATAAATGACTGGGAGGGGTTTCCACACATCTACATTTTTTATTTGAAAGGGAATATATGATCCCTGGGATTCAGAGGCACCTAAATGTGTTTCAAAGTTAATTTTCTAGTAAACAATAAGTCATGTGATAATTGAGAGCAAATCAACCTTGAATATTTCACTAACAGCTACTGAATGCTCATTGTATGTATCACCTTAACATAAGCTTACATTGTCAGTCACATTGGAAACTTAACCAACATAGGTTTATAATACTATGGATACAATCTAATGGCTCCCGCTGATTTCCTAATATGAAAAACATTATTATCAAATGATTTTCTTTGGGCTCTTTCTTCTGAGAACCTCTGATTAGTAACTCACGACTCCACAGGCGTTCTAGTGACTCCTGGTTCACTGATGACTGTTTGGTGCAGTTGGGTTACTCTGAGGCTAAGTATAGATACACACTAAGGATCTAGCACTAGAGAGGAGAGTAAGAAAAGCCTCTAAAGATCAAGAAGGTTGTTAGTACTGAAAGCTAGAACGTCATTAGGAAAGTTTTAAAAGCCAAGCAATTACTGGAGGTCTGAACTAGGGTAGACATCAGAATCAGGCAGGTAAGGATGCACAAAGAAAGGGCCAACACCAGCAGGAGGTTCTGAACTTCACTTTTATTTGATAGCAGGAAATGAAGGTTCCTTGGAACAAAGCAAAGTTGGAAGTACAATCTAAAATTTCATGAAGCAAAATTCAATTTTTCATAATCTATTGTGTTCCTGGTACTGTGCAAGGAATCCACTCTCCCCACCACCACCACTATCACTTCTTCATCTTTCCGGGCACTTTTGCAGAGGGATCAAAGTCAGGATTTTAAGTTGACAAGGTAAAATAGAATACAATAAACTGAATTTAAAGAGGTTTAAACAGGAGACAGTGCACAGGTCAGCAGGCTAAGAATTCCAAAGTCTAGTCTCCAGCAAATCATCTGTTGGTGAGGATCTGTGTTTTAGTTTCTTGGCCATCATCTCTGAGTCTCTTGTAGCAGAGAACAGACCACTGGATCAACTCCATTCACGGTGATGCATCCCTCTTGATTTGCCTGCCTCCCAAATACTCCAACACCTGTTACCAACCCGTTGGGCTTTCAGCATATGAAAGTTAGGGATGGAGGGGAGCAAACATTCTATATATGGCACTGAGGGACCACAAAGTCTGGGGTTTCTCTGAGGTGCACTGCTTTCATTACTAACCTCCAGCATAGCACAAGGCCCAGTAATGACTAACACACGGGAAGTGGCTGCTGTTTTTAATACTCCGCCACTGCACATGTGTGAGCTCCAGTTCTCAGCCACCTTCTGTAAGTGTAGGAGGAAAAGCGTCTAAGTGACTCTTGTAAGGTTGCCTAACAAGGAAATCATTCTAGTGGCGTTTGGGTTAAAGGAAATACAATGAGAAATATGCAAATTGGGGAATTAATGAATCAAAATGTAGTAAAATATTATCCTGTCTTCAAGGAAGCACGCTCGTAGGATGAAGGCTGGGGTCAACCTCACTGTCCTATGAAACAAAATATATTATGAGAAAAATATTGAAGGACATCTGGGGTCTTTCCAGCTTCTGGCACAGATCCTCACCAACACACAAGTAGTTCCCGCTGACTGTGTTCCAGCTCAGCTCACAAGCCAGGGACCCAGATTTGACATCTATCATCCTCCTGCCCACATCTCCTCCTTCTCTTCCTTTCCCTGTAAAACCATGCCTGTATCCCATTCCTCTCTCCTCTCTCTCTCTCTCTCTCTCTCTCTCTCTCTCTCTGTGTGTGTGTGTGTGTGTGTGTGTGTGTGTGTGTGTGTGTGTGTGTATGTGCAAATGTCAGTCTGGCTGTTCCTCAGAAAACTGGACATAGTACTACCTGAGGTCCCAGTTATACCACTCCTGGGCATACACCCAGAAGATGTTCCAACATGTAATAAGAACACATGCTCCATTATGTTCATAGCAACCTTATTTATAATAGCCAGAAGCTGGAAAGAATGCAGATGTTCCTCAATAGAGGAATGGATACAGAAAATGTGATATATTTACACAATGGAGTACTACACTGCTATTAAAAACAATGACTTCATGAAATTTGTAGGCAACTGGGTGAAACTGGAAAATGTTATCCTAAGTGAGATAACCCAATCACAAAAGAACACACATGGTATGCACTCACTGATAAGTGGATATTAGCCCAAAAGCTCTGAATACCCAAGATGCCTTTCACAGACCACATGAAGCTCAAGAAGGAAGACCAAAGTGCAGGTACTTTGGTATTTCTTAGAAAGGGTAACAAAATACTCACGGGAGCAAATACAAAGTATGGAGCAGAGACTGAAGGAAAGGTCAGAGGCTGCCCCACCTAGGGATCCATCCCATATACAGTAATCAAACTCAGACACTATTATGGATGCCAAGAAGTGCTTGCTGACAGGAGCCTGATATAGCTGTGTCATGAGAGGCTCTGCTAGAGCCTGACATATACTGAGGCAGATGCTTGCAGCCAGCCATTGGACTGAGCACAGGGTCCCCATTGGAGCAGTTAAAGAAAGAACTGAGGGGCAGAAGAGGTTGGCAACCCCATAGGAAGAACAATATCAACCAACCAGAGCTCCCAGGGTCTAAACCATCAACCAAGGAATACACATAGAGGAATCCATGGTTCCAGCCGTATGTGTAGCAGAGGCTGGCCTTGTCAGGCATCAATGGGAGAAGAGACCCTTGGTCCTATGAAGGCTTGATGTCCCAGTGTAGGGGAATGTGAGGGTGGGGAGGCAGGAGTGGGTGGAATACACCCTCATAGAAGAAGGAGGAGGGGAGAAAGGATAGGGGATTCTAGGGGGAAATCAGGAAAGGGGATGACATTTGAAATGTAAATAAATAAAATACCCAGTAAAAATGAATAAGCAGAGAGAGAGAGAGCATGAGAGTGAGCGAGAGAGAGGGAGAGAGAGAGAGAGGGAGAGAGGAGGGAGAGGGGGGAAGAGAGCACACTAGCAGTTCAAAGATAAAGATTGAAATAGCAAAGGCCTTGTGTTGGGAGAGGAACCTGGGATGGGCTAGGTGCCTGGCAGAAAAAAAAAAAAAAACAGCACACCTAGTTTCTAAATCCTTGCAATACCCTATACCCTTGCCTCCCCCACTCAGCACTTTCTAGGCACTAATGTTGCCAGCCTGAGGCACAGCATACCCTATGTATGGTCTGCTTGCACCCAGGGGATGGATTTGACCTGTGTAACACCCTGGCATCTAGTCTGCTAAACAGCGGGCCGTGGATATGCCCTTTTCAATAAAGTTTCCAATCTTAAACATGAGTTAGAGGGAAATATTTTCTAATTTATTTCCATTTTGGAAGCTGTGTCTCCACTTGAGGGTGACTTGCTATTCCTACATATTTTAGAGTTCTCTTAATTTCTTACTAACTAATCCCTCATTGCTTAAATATATTGTCACTATTACTAATTCTTAATACTATATTCCCTATTTAAATTATTATGTAAGTTTGTGTTATGGTTGGACCTTGTCTATTGTACCAAAAGCAATAATATTCTGCTTATTAGGTACAAAACAGTGTCAGGTATGTAAGAAGCACGTTTTATAAATGTATGTTAATCTTCAGAAATGTTAGAAGAAAACAAAGAAAGAAATGGTTATCCTTTTAGATATACTATAATATGAAAAACTCCTTATTCTAGTATTCTCAGGGGGGAAAAATCTACACTTTTAAAATTTTTATTTACATTTATCCATTATCTGTATTATCATAAAATAAAATTGGTTGCACATTGTATGTGGCAAAGCCCAAGACTTTCTACATATGATTTTTTTTCAAATGAGTAGCCAGTGAATGCTTTTGTGATTTTAATTCACGACTAATCACAACACAAGCTAAATGATCAATGAATCTTGAAATCATGGCTATCTCCTGATTCCCAAATCAGACATTTCTGCTTAAATGGCTGCCCTGCAATGAGATTAAAAATATATAAGTTGTTCCTTTCTGTATTCTTTGCTATGTATCTTTTCATCTGATGCTTATGATGACTTACTGTGTTCCTAAGGAAATCACCTTCACTGTCCTTTCTGAGGAGCAGAAACTCGGGCGAAAGGCTGAGTGACTAACATGTTCCCACAGTGATAACTGGTGGTGAGAACTGATCAGTGATGAGAGAACAGATCCAAGATCTTCCAGCTCTTAGTCAAAAGTTTTTTCTGCCCCCCCCATTCACTCTCCAACAGTAATGGACAAAACTGGCCCCTAACAAAATGAACCTTAAATTAACTATTTTTCTCTCACTGCAAAATATCTCAGAAGAACTTTAAAATATCTATGGAGATCAATGTCTGGATATATAGACCATGAGCCTTCCTGACACTACCGCATCTCTCAGACAGGATCCCATTGTCTGTCACTGCTGTAGCTGTCCCATTTCCCCAATAGGGAGTCACGATGACTCATTTCTGCTTACTGTGCTGGATAAAACTGGGGCAGAGACTTCCATGCTCTCCATGAATTCATCTGTAAAATGTCAATAACATATCAGAAATCAAAGAGATATTTTCCTCCTCTAAACCTCTGATTCTAAATAGCTAAATCTCCCCTTACCTTGACTCATTCACCCACTAAGTACAATATTGTATTGAATGCTATACTAAATCTCTACCAGACTCCAGGTCCTAACATTTGGAATGTCTCCAGAGTTTTGACATCACCTTAAGGTTTTATTTTAGAAAGCAGCTCATTAAAATCACCACTGAACTTTTCAAATTATATTCTACTCAGTAGGAACCTGGATTCCAAAGGTGTAGATTGACAAAAGAATCTACACTTCTGAAGGGCATGGATGTGCACATGAAGGTATGGGCAACACTGTACTTAGGTACTTGGGTATATTGCTTTAAAGCTATATCTTATATGACATAACTCCTAAAAACTTTCAGGAGCAGATTATTTGCCTTTTTATTACTCAATAACAAACTGCAGTTTTTTCAGTTTTGCATTTTGCACATGAAAAGACTAACTCCAGCTCAGCATTGAGAACTGATAGCCACATTATATTATGAAATTTAGAAGTGACAGATCCTTAGTGCTTGAAAAAGCCAGATGACAGAAACCATATCTGTGACAGCTGACAGACTTTTCAAAGCTCAGAAAGCAAAAGCCAGAAACATATGCTGAAGATCCCAACTCATAAATAAGCACCACAGAAAGATTTAACAGCAAATCGTAGATTGCCTCATGCCCAATTTTGCAAGATTTGAGCTTCACAGACCTCATCTGCAGATTACCACTGAATATTGTTTTACTGGACACAAGGCTAAAGGTTTGGGCTTATATTCAAATTCTGGCAAAACCATAAACTAAGGCCTGCTAATTCAATCTTAGACCACATGTCTGAAACAGGAAGGTCAACTGAAGAATATATGATCTGAAATTACAGTAGTCTATTTAAACTTAGGAAAATAAAAGGTTTGTATTTGTTATTAGAGCTATAGATAATGAATCCAGTGAAATCAATGGCCAGTGTTATTGCCATTCGACTCAATAAACAAGTTCCTTTCAAAATCTGATGTGCTAATAGCAGAAAAATACCCTGAGTAACCTAAGTCATATAGGGCTGATTAGAAAGTTAAAAGATTGTGGTTAGAAATAGGAGCAAATACATATCACAAAATGTTAAAGATCTGAAAGAGTGCACCTCACTTGATGGTCACAGTAGCCAAAGTAACCAGACAAAATTTCTGAGTCACAGAGGAGTCAATGCTCTTGCCAATCCCCTCAAAATGGAGTGACTCCAGACTCGATGTCACCCAGTTTTTGTTCTGATTCAAACAAGGCTTCTACCTATGTTGTTATACTGCTGGTGTTAACAGATCATTAGTGAACCAAACTTCAATAACTTTGGCTAAATCCAACTCCTTTTGTCAATCTTCAAACCACTCAACACCGCTAGGAAATTCAATCCTCAGATTCCAAACTCAAGCAGCCCGATCCTCAAGCCTGTGTCCTTCATCGTTACAATATCCTGCATATGCCCAAACAAAGTTCTAAAACACCCTATCTGGAAGAGTTTCCAAAAGCAGAGAGTCATCTGTTTTCCAGAGAAAGTACGAGAGAGAGAGAGAGAGAGAGAGAGAGAGGAAGAAGAAGAAGAATTAGAAGAAGAGAAGAAAAGAAAAGAAAAGAAAAGAAAGATAGCTACACTGTTAGTGTTTTAGCATGTGGAGCTTGCAGACAGAAGGAATCTGTGCTGTCAATGGAAACTGGGAGACTCAGGATCAAGAGGGAACTTATGCAAGCCCATACCAGATAACAAAGAAAGCCCTGCTTATTGATTGGTCATCTTGAAGTTCCAAAGTCCAGAACTTGCAGTTATGCCAGTACAAATCTATGCTTATCTCAGTGAGTACAGGTATATAAAATCACACACATATGTACACACACATGCGCACATATGCACATATGCACACACATGCACACATGCACACACATACACAGACATATACAGATGATGGACTCACATCCATACACAAATATGAACTCACATATGCATACACATGCACACACTCATACATGTACACACATGTACATATTACACAGTCACACACACATACACACATATACACAAATACACACAGACGTACACACACAGATACACACAGACACACCCAAATAAATACACACACATATACACACACATATAAAAATGCATCACTCATGCACATGTACACACATCTATATACATACACATATATATGCACATACATACACACACATACAAACACTCACACACATATACACACTCACTCACATATACACAGACACACATAAACACATAGAGACACACACAGGCACACATACACACACACACACACAGATTGTTGAGAATATTTGTGCCTATATTACATTATAAAAACATTATTGATTTGATATAGTTCATTGAACTGATAAAAAATTATAAAAGATATGGGGAAAGCATTTTGCCTGTTTTTCTTTCCTATGAGAAGCAGTCCTACCCTTTAATATGGATATGTAAGGAGTCTTTCTGTCTATACCTTCTCCCTTTCTAGTGAGGTCTGGTACATATGACTCAAAAGTGCACAACTAATACATGAAGCAAAACTCCCCAAATAGAGCCAAGTCTGTGTGGACTTACCCGTGTATATCTGCCCACTTTTAAGCTTAACATTGTACAGCTAGTTTTAGCAGCTTTATAGTGAAACTTCTATAGTGAAATACTGAAACCTAATAGTGAAATTGTCAAATTCAACACTCCTTGCTAATCGTCAGAGCCACACTGGCTTTTGTGGATTTTCACAACTCAGTTCCGAAAATCAGCATGTATTATGACCTTTATTAGTAAGGTCTCTGCTTTTGCTCTTGAGGAAAGCAATGTTTGAGAACTGGATGTTCACTGGAGAACCCTCTGGTGTTTGCTTAAGTCTATCACAGCTGATAGTTACTGGATTATTCCTCTCAAGTTGTTTCAGAGGGAAAATTTGCTATGCTCAAGAACTTGTGCCAATTGTGGTAGAAGGGGAGGAAACTTTAAAGCTCATACATTAAGACTAGTTATTCCTCTTATACCACCAGAATAAAACTTCTAGATCCAGGAATAGGCTAAATTCTTTTGAATCATTGGACAAAGGGGACCCACAGACACCAGCAAACGCCACAGGCAATTGATAAGGCCATTGTTTGCTTGCCACGGCTGTTTCTGAAGCCATGACATACTTGAGTAATAGAACTTGGAACAATCAAGCTGGTCCCCAACTATAAACTTTGACTCTACTGACTAGCATTCATGATGCTGAAAAGTACTTTGCAGTTAGTTACCTATAAGAATGACCTACTAGCAAGATACACTGGTAAAATATTGGCACAACTATCCTGAGAGTAAACATCACCTACTTGATTAGATTTAAGAGCCACTCAATGAGATGGGACCAATATCTGACACTGCTAAAGTGAATAAGAATCTGAGTCTATGACCCTAGGGTAAACCTTCCACCATTATTCTGATAAAGGAGCATAGAAATGAAGTGACTCCTAATGATATATTGCTATACACGTACATGAGAGTATCTCTAATCCCTCATCAGAGAAGTGTTTTCTTATAAAAGATGAGAGTTAACCAAAGACTCACAACTGGATAATCAGAGGAGAGTGAGATACTTTGGAGTACTCAGTCCTAAATGGGATATCTCTATCAAATTCCTCCCTCAGGGCCCAGTGGCTTATGCAGAAGAGATTGGAAAATTTATGTAAAAAAATTGGAAGAACCAGAGGTAGTGGCTAACTCCATGAAAACAGCATCATCTAGATACAACAGGATTGATACACATATGAACACCGCACAGAAGATCTGCTCAGTTTCAAACCAGGCAATATCCCAACTCGGAGGAAAAGAAGTTGACACAAAGTTCCACCAGCAACCAAGAAAACTGTTTCCAATTTATAGCCACATGCTGAGAAAGGAAAAGTCAAATTTCTCCAATGGACTGTCACTGGGTGTAGCTTTTTGTTTTGGCTGATTGGTTGATTTTGTGTTACTATTTTATATTCTTGTTTATTTGTTTATTGTGATTTTATTTTGTTTCATTTTGGCTTTTTGCCATTTAAATCATTGTTGCCGTTTTGAGAGAGAGAGTGAGAGGTAAGGAGAGGGTAAGAGAGGAAGAGGGAGGGAGAGGGAGAGAGAGAGAAGAATCAAATTTTTGTAGGTGAGAGGTATTTGGGAGGAGATGGACAACAGAGAAGGATATGATAAAAATATATTGTATGAAACATTTTTAATAAAAATAGATCAATTAGAACAAATGGTATTTCTTGCTTATTGTAAAGAGGACTCTGATATAGCTCAGGGCCACTGCCTGTCTGACCGAAATAATGTTTACCCAGTCATCTATGGTACTCCATCTTACCTGTAATTACCTCACATGAGGTTTATATTGTACAACACTACACAGCTCTCATATGAGGTTTATACTGCAATATCTACTCAGCTCTACGCTAGCCATTATTTGTTCATACCTCCCTTCAACTAATTTGCTTCCCTTTCACATATCCCAATTTTATCTCTCCAACTAAGTTTGGTGAAGAAGTTGGAGCCAGGACACATGAAATAAATCATAGATCCTTGCTCATAATAGCTCCCCAAAATAGTGTTTTCACTGACAGCTTGCATGCTGGCACATTAACACACAATTATCAGTATCTATAAAAGCATAAATTCACTGTGCTATTAATTGCCTGATAGAAGAGAAAAGATGTTCCAATAAGAACAAGCAAAATAAGATTCTATTTTCAAAATCAAAAGGACTCTCTAGAGCGGAAATTTCAAAATCAATGCATCTTTTCTTGAATCCCTTTTGCTTTACATTTGTTGTTTTTTGTTAATTTCACATAAGATTGCTTATGCCTGTAGGATAGACAAAGAAGTTTCTGAAAGGAGGGGAAAGAAAACAGAGAGGGTGATAAGCCAGAAAGGGTTAACCTACTCTAAGCATCCTATCTCAACCAACATAAAATCCATCAACTCTAGTTTTTTTCTCCTCACTGAATTAAAGCATTCAGCCATTATGTGACCAATTCCCCACTCTGATTTGTCCCTTTTGCTTGATATCTAATTGGTTAGTGATAGGAACTAATTGACCCAGATGATAATGAAAGTAAAAAGATCAGACAACCCCAGGGATATCCCTTCAGAGTGATATCGAATGGCTGAGAAGCACCTGAAGAAATGTTCAACATCCTTAGTTATCAGGGAAATGCACATGAAAACAACCCTGAGATTTCACCTCACACCAGTCAGAATGGCTAAGGTCAAAAACTCAGGAGAAAACAGGTGCTGGCTAGGATGTGGAGAAAGAGGAACACTCCTCCACTACTGGTGGGGTTGCAAGCAGGTGCAACCACTCTGGAAATCAGTCTGCTGGTTTCTCAGAAAACTGGGTTTGATACTTCCAGAGGACCCTGCTATACCACTCCTGGGCATATACCCAGAAGATTCCCCAGCATGTAATAAGGATACATGCTCCACTATGTTCATAGCAGCCCTATTTACAATAGCCAGAAGCTGGAAAGAACCCAGATATCCCTCAACAGAGGAACGAATACAGAAAATGTGGTATATATACACAATGGAATACTATTCACCCATTAGAAACAACAAATTCATGAAATTCTTAGACAAATGCACGGAACTAAAGAACATCATCCTAATTGAGGTAACCCAGTCTCAAAAGAACACTCATGGTAAGCACTCACTGATAAACGGATATTAGCCTAGAAATTTGGAATACACACAAGACACAATTCACATATCAAATGATGCCCAAGAAGAAGGAAAGAGTGGCCCCTGGCCCTGGAAAGGCCCAGTGCAGTAGTGTAGGGGAATACCAGGAAGGGATAGATTGGGGAACAGGGGGAGAGAAGAGGGCTTATGGGACTTTCGGGGAGGGGGAATCCAGGAAGGGAAATGTAAATAAAGAATATATCGAATAAAAAAAATCACTTTTTATCGAATCACTTGAAATGTAAATAAATAATATATTGAATAGAAAAGCAAAACAAAACAAAACAAAAACCCAAGACCCTGGTCTGACAGCCAAGGTTTGGCTCATTCCCGAGAGCTCCAATGGAGACTCTTCATGTTGACTGACTTATTCCTGGAGCCAGCCACCAATTCCAGGGATCCCAACTCTGGACTGAGGTTCCAGCAGGGATCCAAAACACAGTGAGTGTCTACACTTCCATCAGAACTAGGTTACCACACTTACCAGACCAGAAGTAAGTGTGTGTGTGTGTGTGTGTGTGTGTGTGTGTGTGTGAATAAATGTGATCCTTTTTCACTTTATATTTGTTCATTGCTGCTTATGAATAAATACTAGTGTAACTTGATCTACTGAGTCACAGACACTTTTTTTCTTTCATTCTATGCTCCATCCCTAAGCCTGACTCACAGCAAGGACCCAAAAGTAAACCTAGGAAAACTGTTTCTGCCTAATTCTTAACAATGGTACTAGGAACATTTAATAACAAACCAGATAGCCCTATGTATAAGACTGAAACTATAACCCTTTCTCATACCCATAAAAATTCTATTCCAAATGATTCAAAGACCTTGATTTAAGATCTAAAAACCTTTGAAATAATAAGGAAGATTTTCAAATATAGGCACAGACAATGACATTCTAAATAAGATTCCAGTAGCTAAGAAAATGATAGCAAGAATTGACAGATAAGATAACATGAACTATAAAGCTTTTGCATAGCAAAGGAAACAATTAGCAATTGAAGAGACAGCCTACTGAACCATGGCCAGTTGTATACTGGACAGAGGGTTAGCATTCATATTAGGGGTGGGGAATGTAGCTCATTTAGTAGAGTGTACACCTAGCATGCACTAGATACATACTAGGACTACTGTCTAATCCTAGCATATCTATGGTCCCAGTTCCTTGGGGATAAATGCAAAAAGATCAAAAATTCAAGGTTATTTTCAACTGTATAAGAATTAAACCCAAGATAAACTACATGAGATCCTTTCTCAAAAAGCAAGTGTTACATCCAACACAACTCAAATACCAGGTCAGTACAGAAAACAAAACTTTATTGTAATCAAGCTGCTACTACTAATTGATCAGGGCCACAAAACAGACTCGAGCTGAACTGCAACTCCAAGCCAAATGTAATTTTGGACTTTTAATCCTGAAACCCACAAATATCTGTGCTAAGTAACAGTTACATTTTTCCACCAATCAGGATTCAAGAATTCAGGACTTTCCTAGGAACACTTCCCTATGTGGATACACTTCTCCTATTCTCCTTGGTTGATGTATTCAATGGTGGCAAGGTGGCTTGCCTAACATTCATGTCTCTCTTCATCAAGCAGGATGTCAGTTATCCAGGGAGATCTTGAGAACTTTAATGTTATTTGACGACTATCCAAAAAATGGAAGCTTTAATTAAAATGACTCCACTTTGGTTCCTTCTTACAGAAGAATATTCAGAATATGTAAAGAACACAAAATTCAAACATAAAAACCAAATAAATTATCAAGTCAATAACTGGGAAATAAATTAGAAAGTTCTCAAAGGAATGAAAAGTGACCAAAAGAACATATGGAGTAGGTATACCTCCAGTTTTTTTTTTAAAGCATGGGGAAAATGTACACAAAATCTGCATTGAGACTCTATCTCACTTCAGTCAAAATGGCTGCCATCAAGAAAACGGCAATTGATGGTGAAGATGGAGTTTCAAAACAAAAACTTGCTCACTGCTGGTAAGAATATAAATGCATGTGCTACTGTAGAAATCAAAATGGAGTTTCCTTGGAAAAGTAAAATTAGAAGCACCAATATGGTCCATCAATATCCCTTCTAGGAATATTCAAAGAAACTTACGTCACAATGCAGAATATACCTACATATATATTCTTATTTTACCTCTCTTCACATAGCTAAATCATAGAATCAACCTAAATGTCCTAGAAATTAATAAAGAGGATGTGGCCATCTGTGGTGACACATGCTGGTAAGATTTGCTGAAGGAGGCAGAGGCATGAAAATCATGAGATCAAGGCTATCCATTTCAAGTGGTGGTAGCAGCACACAACTTTAATTCAGCCTGGTCTATTGGGGGAGTTCCAGGACAGCTAAGGCTACATAGAGATGCACAGTCAAAAAAAGGGTAGGGGGTGAGAAGAGGGAGAAAGGGAGAGAAGGAGAGGGAGGGGGAGAGGAAACTGGAAAGCAAGAGAGAAAGAGGGAGAGGGAAAAAGGGAGAGAGAGAAAAACTGATGTGAGTGTGTGTGTGTGTGTATGTGTGTGTGTGTGTGTGTACACAATGAAGCTATATTCAGCCAGAAAGAAAAAAGTGATTTTTCTAACTGTAGGGAATTTGGTGGAACTGAAAATCATGCTTCAATATATGTGTATACACATATGTGTGTGTGTGTGTGTGTGTGCTAGTACCAGAAAGATACTTATTTTATGTTCTATTTATATTAAAAGACAAAACATGAAAAAGGAAGTTAACCATTTAGGATAAATGGAAGGAGCCACAGGCAAGAAGAAAGGGGAATGAATATGATCAAAATAACATGTAATGAAACCCCATAGTATTTCACAATTAATAGCAGGATATTTAAATAAAATAATGAATTCCAGTTTATGGTATTAGTAAAAATTGAACACAGCTTGGTGCCAAAGCTTTTTTTTTTCTTTTCTCAATCAGCTAGAAGAGTTGGGTATGAAAGAGAAGTCTGACTAGCTTCATGAATTCTCTACCTTGTGCTCCAGAAACTCTGTGGTTGGAGAGTATAAGGTAAGGGTGCTATATAAGAAGGTCCTGAAGCAGCAGGGTAGTAATAGCCCTTAAATTTTCAAGGTCTGGAAGATCCTGAACCTGACTCATTGGTGGTGATTTGGAAGTTATATGAAGAATCTCAGGGCTGTAGTTCATCTCCTATACTGTAACACCCCAATAACCAACTGCCATCTATTCTTTCCTCAAGCCCTGAAAAACTAGTGTTGCCTATCTAAGTTGACCCTTTAGGGTTTATCTGTGAGATCTTAAGGCCCTATTAAAAAGAACCACAGCCAGTCATAATATCTTTCTTTTCTATTGTTTGACAAATTTTGCACCAACAAATTCCAGAAATACAGACCAATGTCAGGGCAACCACCTCAATGGTGTTAACCACCACCCTCTTCCTCCTGACCATGCATGTGTAAGCCCAGCCCCTCTAGGTCTGCTCCCAAGTTCAGGGAATACATTTTTATTTTCAAGTATTATTATACAAATCTTCTTCACAAAGCTTCAGACAAACCACCATTTTATAGATAAGAGATACAGGCATAAATAAACAGATAAGAGTATTTACTGAGAGTTACCCTGGAGCCTACAAACTTTACCTCTAGTCTCTTTGGCCCTAATGACCACATTCTTTGCAACACAAAGTCTTACCTGTGCCCATCAAAGTCAGGCAGTTATATTGTTTCTCATAGGTGCATTCATTGATAATACAATATATGCTTAGAACAAGAGAAATTAATTCAGTGATTTAAGTTCAAGATAATTCTGTCAACTTGATAAAGACAATTGGTTATGTATCCCAAAGATTAAGACTACTGATTGTTTAACAATATGGAACCCATGGCTGGTATTAGAAAACTAACCAGCTACTCAGGAGTAATGAAGTCATGGATCTTGGAGGAGAATCTATAACTTCCTCTTAATAAACCAGAATGATACCTAATTATATTCTAAATATTTGTTCTTATACCAAGTGCTGGATAGTTTCAAGTCAACTTTACACAAGATAAAGTCATCTGAGAGGAAGGATCCGCATTAAGAAAATGCCTCCATAATTTCAGGTTGTAGGCAGACATGTAAGGCACTTTCTTAATTAGTAATTAATGGTGAAGGACCAAGCCTATTGTGTGTCATGATATCCCTGAGCTCATCAGCCAGAGTTCTATAAGAAAGCAAGCTAAGCAAGCCATGAGAAACAAGCCAGTATGCAGCACTCTTCCATGGCCTCTGCAATAGGTCCTGCCTCCAGTTTCCTGCCCTGCTTGAGTTCCTGTCCTGATTTCCTTCAATGATGAGCAGTGATGTGGAAGTGTAATCCAAACAAACCTCCCTACCCTAAAAAGATTACTGAATGCATTTCGTTTGCTGAATCGAAAACGTTTATGGTGAGATGAACTATTTTTACAGCCACTTTCCTGAAATCTTTCCTTTGTACCTGAGAATACAGTTCAGTGTCAGCTTTCCTAAGGCTTGAGATTCAATTCCTAGCACTGAAAAATTACTTTAGTGATCAGAGAATCCAATGGTTTAGAGCTAACCAGATGGCTCACTCAGTGAAGTACATGTTATAGAAGCATGAAGACTTGGGTTTGGATCCCCAAAAATCCATGTTTAAAATGGGAGACATGGGCAGAGGCACCCTGATAGATCCAGCAGTGGGAGCACAAAAATTATTAGAGAACAAAGATGGCAGTTGTCTTCTTGTGAGCCTGCTGTGGCTTGACTCTCAGTAAAAGCCTTCCATACTATAAAACTATTAGCACATGTATAAAATGCTTCCTAGCAGAAAAATTGCTTTAAGTCTACAGGCTTCCTCAGCTTCCCCGTACTTGACTTCCGGGTTCTCACTTCTCCATGAGCAAAATAAACCTGGATGAAATGTGCATCCTGCTCTGGTCTTATCAAGAACAATGCAATGTCTTTGTTTTCCAGTCACTCCAAATTTTTGGAGAATCCTCTCAACTTTAGGATGAGGTATGGGGGGGGGGGGGGACAGAGTCAGACAGAGAGACAGAGAGAGACAGAGACAGAGAGAGGGGGAGACAGGCCAGAGGTAAGGGAAGAACAGTACTCACAAGCCTAACTCTCATCTGAATAGAAATGGTTCCTTTGAGGCTTTTCCTCTAAAAAAATGGCCCCTGATTCCACTCAAACATTCTCCTGACCATATAATCTTTCTGATTGCATACATGTGTTCATTTACTATGCAACTGACCTCTATGAGCTGAAAGGAGGCAATTAATTTTTTCTAATACCAAAAGTGGACTCTTACTCTAGGCTAAAGCAGAAAAATATATTGTGGCCAGATAGCAATGAAGTTTATACTGCCCTCTAGGTTTCTGTTCAAGGCAAATTAGTCCAAGCTACCCCACTGTTCTGTGAAGACAAAATGTTCTCTCTTTACAAGATACAGACAAAAACTCTGGAAGAACACAAGGTTCTGGGAATAGCCTTGAGCCATCAACACTACACTAGTAACTCACCTGCTTTCAACTCACTATACCAGCAAAGTACAATTTCACCCATACCTTTTATCTAGCAATGTTGAAATCACCAAAGTTGTCAGAATGTTTAACTAGCCACCAATTTGAAATGCACTTTCTTCCATGGTAAATGAAGAGCTTTGGAATCTAGCTCTCCCAGGTTGCTAGCAATCATACTGTGTTACCTGGCACAAAGGAGATGGACGATCCCATACTTTAACCCTGGTGACACCCCAGTGTATATTCTAAAGGCCACAATCACTTAATCACAATTCCACGATGCCTCCAAAAAACAATTAGAAGAATACCAGACTGTCTATTACAAAGTAGCCCAAGATAAGATCTTGGGATTGCTGAGGGACCCTGGACAAAGCACGAAGGTTTATTCTTTGAAAATGAAATTCCCCAGCTCATTGACTCTGATAGAGTACACTTTAGACAAGTTTTTTTAAAAAAAAATAAATAAAATGCTTTTCCTTCTTTTTCCTTCTGTCTCTTTCACTTACAGGACTCAGGCTACAAGGGAAATAATCGATAAATAGAGTTTCCAGTCAAACTTAAGGGGATAAGCTAGTAAATGCTACACTGTGGAGCATTAAGAAGGCTCATTGTGCAGTTTCAGAACCATTTCCATGTCATTAACTCTAACTGCTCCTTCCACCAATGGGACTGACTCTTGAGGAGCATCATCAGCATTATTTCCTTCCCGTCTCAGGCATGGCAACAATGTTGCATCAGTGATGAGGATGCCACTGTTCACATACACAATGCATCAAAGTATATGGAATCATTTGCGTGTCATTTATTTCACACAAGCCCCAAAGAGATAAGGATTAAGTAAGTCTCTCCTTCCCAATCAAATCCCAACAGCCTGTCAAAATACATGGTTGCTAAATGTTTGTGAAAGACGTATGTAAAATGTTTCATTTTATCCTAGAAATCAATGGCTTCTAAACTGGATTACCTGTTCCATTGTATAGAGATAAAAACTGAGAGTTGACAAAGGCAGAGTACTGGAGGCCAAGGTCACAGGGATATCAAGTGGCTGGATTCCATCCAAACTAAGACCCTCTGACTCAAATTTAGTATCTACCCCATAAGGGTTTCTGTCTTTGACATTCACACTGTAGATAAAGCAAGAAACAAGACAGGCATGCCAAAACACAGGCATAACTCTACTGCTGTAAAATTATAAGAAGATGAAAAGAAAACTCTAAGATTCTGAGGTCATATCACAACAAAAATGCAGCAAGAAGTCAAGTTCAAGAGATTGGTCATTATTAATCAAATTATAGATCTGCCCCAGTAGCCACATATTTCCTTGAGCTTGCACTCAAGAGACCCTTTTGTAAAACATTCACAGAAAAAAGATCAATACCTCTCTGGAGGTAAATGGCATAAATTATGTCTCAACATACACACCACAGGAGTTTTACTGTGTGTTGTATACAGTAATTGCATTTTATAGATGGCCGTGGAAAGCTTCAGTCCTCATTGATTTTGATCATAAACTAAATGGCGACAAAAGGAAAAGAGCATCACTTTAGATGAAGAAGTCAGCCGGCTGAAGCTGCAAAGGAAAATGAAAGTTTGCCAGGCTGAATCTGATCAATTCATGGCTCCCAGGAAATGAATGTAGATGCTCCGGGCCCTTCATTAGGGGACAGTGCAGCACTTCACAGCTACTGTGTTCGTCCAATACTCCGTGGTGGTATGGATCAGTAGGATGGAAGTGACAGGAAGCCAACCTAAACCCTAGCCCTTCCTGGCTCTCCATGGTGTGCTCACCATCTGAGTGACTTGTAAAACATGGTAACTGAATGCCTGTGTTCTTACCATCTAGGAGATATACAGTCAAAATCAGAGGCAGGTTGTGATGTAATCTGGGAATCGTCAGTCTGTCACTAAAGTTCCTGAGTTCCAGTAAGGTATTTTTCAAGCACTACCCTGAGATGATTCCCTTCATTTCTGCACGCCCTTCACAGCAAGCAGCTCTGAGGGAATGTTAATGCAGCAGAACACCTCTTTACCCTTTTTCAAGGCCAGTTTTGCAATATGAGCAAAATGATTGGAAATGGAGTCCTGGAAGCACTGAAACCATCTGTCAGGGACTCAGTTAAGAAGATACACACTGTTTCACAGCCAGGGATGGAGATAAATTATGCCTGGCTGGAAATGTCCAAAGCAAGTTGGGTTCCCATTCAAGCTTATTAGGACAAATTACAATTTTTTTTTATTATTCATTGCCCTGGTAAAAATCACACATTCAGATGATGATCAACTAACTGTAAGTTATACTAAGGGGGAAGAACTGAGATGCTAATGTTAACAAAAAAAGAATTTTTTTTTGCTAATAGAAAATGATAACCAGAGCAGGTGTCACCATAAACAACAACAAGCATCTGTCAAAATGTCTGTAGGCCAATTTACCTTCACAGACACAATCTTGTGGAAGGTTTCTGTGCATTTCGTAAAAATAACCCTGTTAATATTTAATCACAAACTCCAGAAGTACTTGGCTAATATCTATTCATGAAATGTACTGGGTAAAATAGTACTGAGTAAAGAATTAAAGAAATGCGGGGGTGGGGCAGCTGTGGTTAAATTATACAGCTTCAGATGTCAAGCTTTGGGATATGTAGAACACTTTGTCTCATTCTTCCCTTAAATATTTATTGCCATTTTAAAACTACTGATATCATATAGCAAAAACAACAGTGACTCTCATGTTTTATAACACAGATCTTTATAGAAGTGAGCATTAGTTGTCAAAATGTTTCTGTAAGTGTTGGACTGGAATTAATCTTCCCAAAAAGCAAAGGCATCCTCTGATTATAACTGTGGTGAATCACCACATCACATGTTCAAAGGTTCTTTCTACAAAGTATTAAGTGGATGAAATGTGTTAAGAAGCAGCCTGTAGTCTGCATCTGTGAGCTTTACCACTCCCCTCATCCTCTCGCTCCTCTTCTGACACATGGAACAGTACATGAATTGAAAAGTTAGCCCAGTGATTTCTATATCACTTAGATTACCCACTCACGCATTCTTTCCATTTCTCCTGTGGTTCTTTACAAATTATTACTTAGTCATAATTTCTCTTTAAGTAACATTTGTAAAGGCTTGTTTTAACTAGCCGAAGACATTGGAAAAATACATAGAATGTGAATGTACAGTTTAGGTTTGTGTCCCAAGAGAGGTTCCAAAGAACTGGGGCCCAGGAACACCACTGTCTTTGGCTTTTCCAGTGAGGATAAAGCAAACTAGGGATTGAAGCACCAAGATCTAGGTTTCAGAGAACAAGATGGCTTGGGGCTTAATTAAATCAGAGACCCAATTACCTATCAATGGGGTATTAGAAAAGGTGTTTAATTCAACCTAAAGATTGACATCCCAGAGCTACTAAACTGAGGTGAAATCTCCTAGACTGAGCCATTAATAATTAGTTTCTGAACCGAGAGCTGTTCTGACGCTAAAGGTGAAGAGGAAATGTCTATCTAAAAGAACTGAGGGTGTATTGAAGCAGGTCCTTTCACCAAGCCATAATTAATACTAAAATAAGCCATGAATCTAAGGAGCGTAGTCAACTGAAATACCAAAGCAGAAGTCTAAAGTTTCTAAGATTTGACCCTTGTTTATAGAGAGGCCAGTATGAGCTACAAATATATTAATTCCACACTGCTTAGGGACCCATGAACAAATCAAACATCCAAACACACTAATAGTACCACCCCTCAGATGGTGGGCCCCACTCAGGGCTGTTTACAACTTTTCTCTCTTTTCATTTTGGTAATTAGTTGTTTAGTGCCCTCTATTTGGCCATCCAAGATTTCTGAAACTGGAACAAAAGCTCAGTGTGGCCATAAAAATCCAGATGCTCTAGACTAAGAAGGTCCTCTTCTCTGTGGGAAGGCCTCCTTATTTTGGGGGGTAGGGGGTGTTCCAAGTGGAGTGCTAAAGGACAAAGTGAGTGGCTCACAAGCAAAGAACCAAGGTCTCCTCAGCATGTGGAGAAAGAGACAGCCCCATCTGAGGATCCATCCCATGTACAGTCACCAAACTCAGACACTATTGCAGATGCCAACAAGTGCTTGCTGACAGGAGCCTGATATAGCTGTCTCCTGAGAGGCTCTGCCAGAGCCTGATAAATACACAGGGGGATGCTCACAGCCAACCAATGGACTGAGCACAGAGTCCCTATTGTAAGAGCTAGAGAAAGGCCCCAAGGAGCTGAAGGGGTTTGCAGCCCCATAGGAGGAACACCAATATGAACCTACCAGTACACCCAGAGCTCCCAGGGACTAAACCACCAACCGAGGAGTACACAAGGAGGGACCCATGGCTCTAGCTGCATATGTAGCAGAGGATGGTCTTTTCAGACATCAATGACAGGAGAGTCCCTTGGTCCTGTGAAGGCTCTATGCGCCAGTGTAGGGGAATGCAAGTCAAGAAAGCTGGAATGTGTGGGTTGGGGAGCAGGGGGAGTGGGAGTATGGGATAGGGTGTTTTCAGAGGGGAAACGAGGAAAGGGGGTAAGATTTGAAATGTAAATAAAGCAAATGTCTAATAAAAAAGGCCAAAAAAGAAGGACTATGGCTAACACTTTAAACTCATCTCAGACAATGAAACTGTCAATCATAAGAAATGCTAAGGATGGGATTCTGAAGACATATCCCATATTTTAGTATCCTGCGTGTTATAATTCCAAATACAAGGAACCAAATAAAAAGGGTCAAAAAGGTTGGGGTCAAAATATTAGAGCCAAGATTAAGACTTTAGGACGATTTAATAACAAGTTATTGAGATCCATTAGTTATCTACAGTGTATGAGGACAACTGCAGAACCTGTTATCTTAGGATGAATTATAATAGCTTTATTGAGCTCCTGATACCTTCCAAGAACTTTAAACTACAATTCATAGGGTAACTAATTTATCCCTCATAACATTTTAAAGGCTCTTACTCTGTATTGTGACTAATTTGCAGATGAGGAAATCCATTCAATGTGGTTTTATTTCACATCCCACAATGAGTAGGTAATTGTCCAACATCAGAGATACCTATGTGAAGAAAGCTTCAAATAGCCAACTCCTTGATAAAACTTCAAAAAACAAAAACAAAAAAAAAATCAAATAAATAAATAAAAGGCAAAATAGAAAATAAGATGATGTGTAATATAAAAGGCATAAATAAAATTCTCCTAATAGAGCTTATAATGCCACCATAAATAGCCATAGTTCAAAGAACACAAAACTAAAAGATCTGAGACCTGAGTTTCAATCAGTTTTCTCTCAACAAGAATAGATTTATTACTTTTGGAGAATCATTTAATCAATTTATTCTCTAGGGTTGACCAGTCAGTCCACAATTTAACGTTTTAAATATTTAAAAGGTAAAAACAAAAATCACTACTTTTTGAAGACTGGTGCTACAGTTAACGGATTATTTACAAACTGATAATCATATTGTAGTGGAAGATAAGTATAGTTATGGAGAAGACAGCACAGCACAATGAGTGTGGGAAAAGAAAAGTTTCTACTGGGTGAAGTAGCATCTTCTCGATATTTTGCATTCAGTGAAATAAGAAATGAGAAAGATGAACTGATGGAGATTCAGTGCGGAGAAGAGAGATTGTCCCACACCAATTTATAATCCTCAGAGGCTGGTGTAACCTGGAGCCACAAGCTGTCAGATGAGAGCCCCCCAAGGCCCTGTATTATCCCCTTCTCATTTGTCTCTACATTTTATCACATGTTCCTTTGTCTGGCTAGTTTTGTGTCAACTTGACACAACCTATAGTCATCTGAGAGGAGGGAACCTCACTTAAAAAAGTGCCTCCATAAAATCCAGTGATAGGGCATTTGTAAAATCAGAGACTGATGAGAAATGACCAGCTCTCTGTGGGCTGTGCCATCACCGGACTGGTGGCCCCGATGCGGTAAGAAAGCAGGCTGAGCAAGCCATGATGAGAAGGCCAGTAAGCAGCGCTCCTCCACGGCCTCTGCACCAGCTCCCGCTTCCAGGTTCCTGTACTGTTTGAGTTCCTGTCCTAATTTCCTTTGAGGACCAACAGTGATAAGTCAAGTCTTTCCTCTCCAGCTTGCTGTTTGGTCATTGTTTTTCATCGCAGCAGTAGAAACCCTAGCTAAGACAGCCTTAAAATTGCAAAATAAGAGAATTAAGTTTTAAATTTTAAATAATGTAATCGTATGAAAGGTACCAGCAACTCAGGACATATCTGACAGTAAGCTCTGAGCCCTTCTTGCTACATCACACCAACTATCCACTGTATCTTAGGGCTGAATTTTAAAATTCCTTTCAATACTGAATAGAGTTACTTGTTCCTAGATAAACTAGTGAGGAGTTAAATTAAAAGATTTATATTTCAAGGACTCTAAAAAAAAAAATCTTCGATAATGCCATGGTTGGAATCTTACATGTCTCTAGGTGCAGGATCATAGTTGAAGAGTTTATTGAATGGTTAGTTGGCACTATGTGTGTGGTGGGGGAGGGGGTTACTGTCTGTGGCAGGACCTAGCTGGGGAAAATAGATCACTAGGTCACTGGAGCAGACCTTTGAGGTAACTACCCAGCTCCTAGTTCTAGCTCTTCCTCCTGGTTCAGATGACATAAAGAGCTTCTATGTCATGCCCCACCAGAATCCCACTTTGGTCCATGAGCCATAGCAAACAGAATCTATGAATAAAATAAACTTTTTAAATGTGTTTCTTGACTATATTTTTGTCTTGGTAAGTAGGAAGTAACTAGCACCATGATTATTAAAGACATGTAGTACTAATTCATAAGGAGTACTCTTCTTGTGTAATTAGAGTATGGATACCTAACAAGGAACTATCCACATAGAAGCTTAAAAGATGATGATTAATTATGGAGACCATATGTACAATGTACTTGTAGATTATATATTTACTCTACAAATACTTATTAAACGATTATGATGGTTACTCTGGGAGGCTTGCAAATTACAATACTAAACAAAATAAACATAAGTGTTTGTTCTTGGGTGTATAATGTCTGATTATGAAAAATAATGTTAAACAAGTAATATTTAACTAAATATAACATTTTAAACATAATAAATTCTTAATACCATACTTAAAATGAGCAAGAAATAAAGTATTTGTAACATACATAAGAGTTTTAGGATGGCTTAAGACATTATTTCACCTTGGAATGGAATAAAACAGTAACCAACCAGAATAGGAATAATGAGATATCCAGATAAAAAAATGACATTGTATTCAAAATCCTGACAACAGAAAGAAACCAATATGTTCCTGGAACTGAAGAGATTGCTGGTATTAGGCCCTGGCTCTTCCTCCCATCCCCATGTCCCAGGAAATAAGACTCAGACTCAAAATATATTTACAAATACCTTGTGCATATAGCAAAGCTCTTCTCTGACTAGATATAACTTAAAATATTCCATTTATTCTAGCCCACATTCTGCCATGTGGCTTGTTACCTGTGTTCAGGAACCATGTGTCCCTCTCATCACAACTTCCTGGCAAATCTACCAGCTGGCTCTCTGCTAGAATCCTTTCTCCTTCCAGATATCTCACCCACCATTTCCGGTCTAAACCATAAGTCATAGGGTTTTTAATTTACAGGTGATGCATTCATACAATACACAAGATATTCTTTCTACAAGAGATGGCAAAGAATATTGTGATTCATCCTGGAATCACAGAGACTGGATACGGATAGGTAGGCAACTGCTAACCCAGCATATCATGCATGGACTTTACTTAGTGCACCAAGTAGGTATGTCTCTGTTGTTACCCTGACAGACATGAAAACAGAGATTCTGAAATTCAATGACTCATCTAAGTCATAAAACTGGTCAACCAGAAGAGCATAGTCATGAAAGAAAGAATTTATCTTTTGAGAGAACAATGCATCTCTTCATAGTGAGGAACACTCGGCAAGGACAACAGGTCATCCCAGAAAGAGCAACCTCATCCAGGTGAGTGTGAAGGGGATAAGAAAGTCAGACGTTAGCCGCATCCCTCTACTCCACCCTTTAAAGAGACTCTCTTTCTGCTCTGAATCACACTTGCCCTACCTTGGGAATGGCACAGGGCCATTTGGCTGCATGGGGCACATGCCATTGCCTTCAGAAAGATAGTATCCACACGCACAGGAGAAAAGCTCCAGCTTCCAAGATCAATTGTATCCTAAATAAAGATATTTGGGGATCTGATCTTCTTCCTAATATCTCTCCATTAGTCCAGACTCAACCAAGAAAATGAGTAGCGTTTATAAGGAAACCTCGGGTTCCTCTGTGCATGTATATTTCAAAAATTTGGGTGGTAACCCGTTTTCTTGGCATTTTATCCTAAAATGTCAGGCTGGAAATGGAAAACCAAGCAGGATGAAACTAAGCTTATAACGAAAGTCAATGTTATATGAAAAGAAATGGCATTGAATCCGCCAATGTTTCTGGCAGCTGCCACTCTTGTTTGTGTGACATTGATTTGAGTTTATAAACTGGTTAGTGAGCTTATCCACCCTAGTTTCCTCTTCGTTTTCACAGAGGATCCTAATCAATAAATACCTGACTCTAAAATGCTCTCAACAGGAGAACAGTTTGCAATCATTTTCTCCTGTATTCTAGCTTTGGTATGTGACTTGAGATATATTAGTTATAATTTTTTTAAACAGGGGTTTTTAACAGTATATTTTAAACACACACTAAAAGGTTTCCACATGAGATGTTATCTTAAGTTCATTCTTCCCCAATACATAAAACATTCTCCAACTTCTATGTGCACCCAGTTTCTGAAAGAAAGAATGAAAAAAAAGGAACTCCATGAAACCAGAACAGAAGAATTCTTCCTTCTGTGCTTCTACACGGGGAGAAGCCAGGGAATCCTCACACATGAATGTCTGAGATTTTCATGTCGGGCTGGGAAGAAAGCTCGGAAGGAAGATAATGTGTCTATCTCGAAATCTCCACTAACAGGGCCCTCCAAAGGAGAAGCTGACAGGTTTTGGCTCACTTTGGGGACTGGTGTCTGAAGGAGTACATCCTCATAGTTACCTCACCTGTATATTTGCCTTGGATAAGAAACAAACATATAAAGTATTTGTATCTAAAAACACCATGGCATGGGGAAGGCAAAGTAAAAATGCACATGTATGAATAATATAATATTTCCCCTAGATGAGTAAAGAGAAATCACTGTGTGGGTGATTTTGATGATCAACTGAACCAGGCTAACAAATTCCTAAAGTACTAGTGAACTACACCCTTTGGTAGTTATATAGACATGAGGCCATTCCCAAAGGTTACTAGATCCTGAGGGGTTTGCCCTAATTTATGAATGAATCCCTCCTGAATAAATGGCCTGGGAATGAGAAAAGGAGATCCTTATTAGCAGGTGCATGAGGCTACCCCTCATTCTCGACCTTTCTTTTAATCCCCCTTTCTATGATTCCTGACCTCACAGAAGTTATCAGCCTCTACCACATACACTATCATCACGATGGCACTCTAAATACAAGGCACCAAGGAGCCATGGATTAATTCATCTGAAACCACTAGCTGCAATGAACCCTTGCTCTCTGAAGTGGATTCTGGCATGTAGTTTGGTCACAAGAGTGTATAAATAATAAATACACTATTATTTGTGAAAATAAATGAGAACATTCAATACATCCACAAATGTCCATCTTCCCATTACTGTACCTAAAACATGATAGCTTATTAGTGACTTTTTTCCCCTATCATTTTTAAATAAGCTCAGTTTTATGACATTTATTCAAATGAGTCCAGCATAAAATTCTGAGGCAACTTATCAGGTGGTTATATTTTGTGAAGCTAAAAACAGAGTTGACAAATTTTATGTCATTGACTGATATGACTTCTAAATGTTTCAGTTTGAATGCATTTCAAATGTATTTTTTTAATTTTGTTAAGAAAGTTCTGGTAATTTGGAGAGAGAGAGAGAGAGAGAGAGAGAGAGAGAGAGAGAGAGAGAGAGAGAGAGAGAGAGAAATCCACAATAAATTGAGAGCTGCCATCACTGTATCCTAAGTCCTAAGTGTTTCCATTGGCCTGCTAATTGGTACCAATCTAAGAAACCTGTAGTATATACAATAATCTGATTATTTTAAATACAAAATTAAAAGTTCCAAGGGTAAGGAAAGAGATAGCAGAAGTTCACTTACTGCTCTTCCAGGTGACCCAAGTTCAGTTCCCAACTTGCATATCAGGTGGCTCTCAAGCACTTATAACTCCAGCTCAAGGAAATGAAGGCCTCTGGGCTCCGCAGGCACCTGAACTCATGTTCGCATACTCACAATCATGTACACACATGCTTGCATTCGCATGTGCACACACGGACACGCAAACACAGTTTTAAATAATAAAAGTAAATACTCTTTTAAAAAAAAGTTCTTTGGTGAGTTTTTTTGTACCCACGGTAAGAAACTTAATAAAGACTTGCAAGGTCTGACCTAAGATATAAATCTTCACCTGTGATTTGCTAGACTACATTAAAAGCATCCTGATTATGTGAGATCCTTGACCCAGGGCTGCATCTCAGTGACTGGGGAAACTCTAGTGCCAGCAACATGCCTAGTACACAGAGGACAATCAGTCGGCAATTTCTGCAGCGCTGACTTTCTGCAGGGAGAGCATATGGAGGCGCAAAGGCTTAATGAAGCAGATGGCTCCGTAGACAAGGCTGTAAGAGACACTTCAGACACCCTCTCTAGACTAGTTCTTAAAAAAAAATAGAACAAGAGTGTCGCTTATTCAAGCTGTTGGCTGTGTTTGCATAGCCATGGCCACAAATCCCTACTTGTTTCCTCGAAATGATAAGAACATTGACCAAGACAAGGAGAGATTGGGAGCCTTTCTCTACTTAAAGTCATAGACAGATATGCCTGTCATTTACATATATGTGCATACATAAAATAATAGGTCTCTAAGAACATCGGACCTCAAGGTTTTTGAGTTTTAGTGGACCCCAAGATGCCACAGGAGTGTTTTGAGAGCACCTGCAGAAGAAGACACTCTGGAAACTCATTTCCATAGATCTTAGCCCAACACAGTATATACTGATATTGTATAGGTGAGTTAAAATTGGGGATTTTATAACACTTCTTTAGAAAATACATAGTCTGCTACTAAAAACAATTCTTAATTCCATTTATCTAATTCAATTTTCTAACTTTATACATGTATGTATATATGTATGTATGTGTGTGTGTCTGTGTGTGTATGTATATGTATAAAAATCTTTACCTGTGATTTGATAAGCTAGTCTAAAGGCACCATGATTATATGAGATCCTCCACCCAGGGCTGCATCTCAGTGACTGTGGCAACTCTAGTACCAGCGTTTGTGTTTGTGTGTGTGTGTGTGTGTGTGTGTGTGTGTGTGTGTGTATCTGTGAATATACAGCTCCAACAACCTAAGATGTTTTTGAAATTAGGGGCAATTGGTGGCAGAACTAAGTGAAAGCCAAACAGACTGATTTCCTGTGCAGTAGCTTCACCTTAAGAGGCCTCCAGCCTAGCAATTCCTGTCCATCGAGTTAATCAGAAAGCTGAAAAGGATAATATCACACTGTGTTGCTCATAGCCTGTATGCATGTTATACATAGGGCTTAGCCTACATATAAACAACTTATTCCAATATATTTTTTAAAGGTATCCAGATGGATTTAAATGAGGAGAGCTAAGCGTCCAGGGCACTGGATGGCTGCTATATCTGTAGTTAACTGTTAAGAGTCAGAAATGGGTCAGAAACAGTTGTAACCACCCACTAACTCCACTCACTAAGTAGAGAGGCAAGGCCCACTCACCAGTCTCTTGGGCCCCATATTCTACGGTCTCTCTGAGGAGCTAAGGTAGTAAGGAGGATTCACTCTTGAGCTCTCTCTGGTTTAGTCATGTTAAAAAGGACTCTGAATTTGAATGTAGCGAAAGGAGTCAATGACAATAAGTAACTTTAAACTTTGGACCAGGAGGGAGAAATGGAAGCAGGCTGAAGTCCTTATTATCCCTGATTTCAAGTACCAAAAGTCTGAATAGAGAGAAGGTGAAATACGAAAGATTGAAATCTGAGCTGGAACATGTTTTCATTTTAAGTCCCAGTATCTTACAACCAGGCTCAGGAAGCCCAGTGGAGGAATCTAAGATTTCCCCCCCTCCAAAACAAAAAAGTCCTGGAGACAGTAAATACCTTCAGATAGCTCCCTGGCCTTAAAGCTCCCTGCTCAAAACAGAAGAGCTTGGGTCTGGTTGGGGGAGAGTTGATTGTGCAGGAAATGAACTCAGAAAGGGAAAAGAAAACAACCTCATTTCACGGAGCTACCATGGGATGGCTGTGTGTTTGGGCGCTGCTGACAGGGGCCAGAATCCACATGCTCATTTGGGGAAGCCAGCGAAGCTAGCTCTGCCCTGCAATTTAGCCCCAGCTGTTCAAGCTGAGGCCGCTCTTTAAAGGGAAGCAAACTGGGGAAAACGCTGAAGATCAGCAGTTTCACTCTGCTGGGCCCAAGCTTCTACGGAGTCCCAGCCCACGGATTCCTTTCCAAGGGCCAGATGCTCAGGGCCTCCTGAGCCGGGTCTTACCGAGAGCTCTGTCAAACAGCAACAAGGCTGTGCAGCAGGCCCAAGCCAAAATGAAGCTAGCCAGAGAGGTCATCAGGTCTGCACTGCCCAGCATCGAGTCTGGTCTGAGAAGAGCCTTCGGAGGGGTCCCAACGCTGACATCATCAGAATTTAATTTTAAAACAGGCTATTAAAGCAAAGTAAACCAGTTTTATGGTGACATTGTGTGTGAGTGCTTAGCTTGTTGGGTGAGATTCTTTTGTTTTTCTTTTTTTATTTTGTTTGTTTGTTGCTTGTTTTTCCCAGGTGTACACAATTATATAGCTCACTCCAAATGCTAACTTTGTCCTGGTGACATTGTTAAGGTACAAGCAAATATAAGAATAATACAATCTGTGTCACCTCTGACCTTTATTTCGATGTCATGGTCCAAAATCAAGCCCTAGAACCTAACATTTTTCCAGCCATGAAGAGATGCAATGATGCAGGTAGTTTTGCTTTCTGGTGATGCCTTTCGATTGGCATATCAGTAATGGTATATCTGCAAAGATATTTCTAAAATACATTCAATGGTTTTATGCAAATAATTGTCCTTCCGTTATAGTGCTTATTCAACATAAGTTTTCCAAAATAAATAAAAGTTGACCAGTACAGTTATCATTACATAGCTCCATTTTTTAAGACATTGACAGGAGGCACTGCATATGGTTTCAGAAATCCTTGTCGGTGGAACTAGAGCTCAGTCAATAAACTGCCGGCCATAAAAGCATGAAGACCTGAACTCATGTCCCCAGATCCCACGTAAGGAAGCCAAGTGTTCTCCTAGAACCCTAGCACCGAGGTAGGAGTCAGACAGGTGCAGACCCTTGAAGCGCACTAGCCAGTTAGCCTAGCCAAACTCAGGAGCTTCAGGTCCAACAAGAGAGTCTGTCTCAGAAAACTAAAAATGGAGACTGTGACCTGAAATCTCTACACAAATGTGCCGACACGGGGAAACACCCACAACCTCACTCCTACACTAACAAGTGCACACACCATACACACAATACCACACAAAACCAAAATAAAACAAGAGAGAGAGAGAGAAAGAGAGAGAGAGAGAGAGATCTGAGAGAGAGAGAGAGAGAGAGAGAGAGAGAGAGAGAGAGAGAGAGAGAGAGAGAGAGAGGTCTGGGCAAGTGTCCGCCAAGCAGGCTCAATGGTTCATCATTTAGCAAAAGGGAAAACACAGCTTCTCCTCCCTCCCTAAGCCCCAGCATCCAAACGAAACCCTGCTACCCTGCTACGGAAGCCTCTTGTGTCCACTTTCTGTCAGTAATTGAAGTGTCTGGAAGATAAAAAGAGCCTCACCATGAGATGAAGAAATAATTCCTTTAGAAACATCCATCTTGACAACAACTAAATGTGTGACCGGTGATTGCAAACACTTAGTGAATCGCTAAGCAATGAAAGATCTAATTTCCAGGACTGCTCAGAGCGGACGGGAGAGAGGGGGCCCGTCTTCCACAACACGCAAGTCCTGGTGACTCATTTTTCTTCTTACAATTCCCAGGTGACAACGTACTCACAATGGAGAGCTAGATTAAATAAAGATTAACTCTAGTGTCCGGAAAGCACTGCTTTTGTGGACATTGTAAGCAGCTATTCGAGGAGTGTGGAGAGGTAAGTAAGCCATTTAGGCCAACAGTTTAGCCCACTGGGCATTGCTGCCTGACACCAAGGTGTTAGAAATCCTCAGGAGAGACAACAAGCCCATGTCACATTATTTTTCCCTGGAGGCAAATACAGTGTAGAGAAATTCTGGACAGCAGGAGGAATGATGTCTGTTTTGAACAGTGACTATTCTCTGCTAAATTGAGTACACGTTCAGGTCACAGGTGTGCCTCCTCTCCCCAAGGGTCTTTTAACTTTAACAAGATCTCAGATCCCAGGGATGAGAAGAGGAACCACAGAAGTGGCTTGAGAGGAAAATAAAAATGACATTCAAACTTCTGTGCCTTCATTGTTTTAAACTTTTAATTTTAAAATAAATAACTCAGATATGAAAAGCACGCAAAACATATGCACACTTAGTGTGTTACTGAACACCCGACAAGCTCTGCCAAAATCAAAATCAGATCTTCGCCAGTCTCCTGGGAAATATTGTCTACATTTCTCATCCATATCTCAAATACCTCCTTTCTCACAAGTGATAGGCTTTTCCAAGTTTCATAGTAATAATCACATTTCTCAGTTTTATCACATAAATGTGCATTCGTAGGCACTATAGTTTAGTATTGTCTACTTTTTTTTTTAGTATTTAAAGACCACTGTATTGCTTTCCACTGTGCATCACATTGCCTTTGATATCACCCAAGTGTTCCAGCTTTTCTATATTCAATTAACACTTGCAGACCCCTAGAGGTTTCAATATACATTGGGTGTGGCCAAGGTATAGAGTGGTATCTCATAGTCCATTACTCACATTCCCTTACTTTGAGTAATATTGAACATCTTATATGCCATAAACTTGTTGCTCTTTTTTTTTTCCTTTGGAGAGATGTCTTTTCAAGTTCTTTCCCATTTATCAATCATATTGTCTACTTTTTAAGCCTGATTTTGTTTCCTTTCCTTTATTTTGTTATTTGAGATAGGTTCTTGCTATGTCACGGGGAACAGGCTTGAGTTTGTGACTTTCCTGCCTCCAGCTTCCCAAGTGCTAAGATTGTGCGTACGTACCAGGATGCCCAACCTTTTAATCGACGGGGTTTTTAGCTCTTCCCACTTACAATGCATTTGATTAAGGACCTTGGGCAGCTGATCTGCAGATTTTTTCAATATCCATATGTTACAGACTGACATGGTACAACTTGGTTCATTCCTTTGCCCTCAGTATGGGCTGCAGCCAAACCACTGGATCCTGAGGTGTGGTGAGTTCAGGTTTACCTCTCTGCAAAGATGCTAATTGGTCTATGCCCAGCATCCAAAACCACACAGTATCTGAATATCTTTCTTTTCATGTTAGCTGTTGATGATGGATCTTGTAATTCATTTGGAGTTTATAAAATTATGAGAGTTTAATTTTGTCAATTATTTTGTCTTCATTAATTAAGTATCTTATTTTTTATAAGAAGCTTCTACTCATTTATTACATTTTTTAATTCATAGTAGAAATATGGGATCACTATTTGATTCCTTTGCTCTACCTACCTCCAAGGTAATGAACGGATTCTCCAGAATTTGATGATGGTAGCCAGGCTTTGAAAAACACTCATCTCTTGTTATCCATAAGGGACTGTTCAGGAACACCCTTGAGTACCAAAATCTATGAATAAACAAGTTCTAGTAATCTAAACACAGGTTAATCCATTTCTAAGTTATTTATGATACCTAATACAATACAAATGTTACTATGTAAATGGTTGTTTTATACATTGTTTAGGAAATTTTGACTTTAAAAACATTTATATGTATCAAAGAGACACAGTTTCTAAAATATTTTCAACCCAAAATCAGTTGAATCTATGGATACAAAAATCTCAGAGGTACTGAGGGATGGCTGTAGAATTGGGAATTCATGCATTCAGACTAGATTTATGAACTGGATTCCACTGAAGTTACAAAGTGCTTGAAGTTTAAATTGTACCAGTTAACTTCCCATTGAGTAATCACTTAAGTAAATATGATTATTCATTACATTTTTTAAGATACTTAATGTTTGTTCCTAAGGCTCTCAGGTCACTCTAGTAGGTGCTTACAGTTTCCTGAGTCAGAGTTTCAACATGATGTTCTGGATTCATTTTATATATTTCCTGCCCCCAGGTTTCTTTTAGTGGAAACATTATTTCAACGTCACTACAACCTGGGTTTTAGGTGTGTCCGTGGATACTAAGCAGAACATTGTTTGTAGGTCTCCAGTAAGAAGATTAGACATGGGTATATATTTGTCCATGTAAGATATGTCACAAATCCATGTAGTTCCTCCCCTCTTAAAAATAGAAGAACAGGTTTTTTATTATAAAATCTTTAAATAAAGTATCTATGTCTTCTTTTTTCTACACAAAAGTTTCAACAGAGGATGACATACGCACAGAAAAAGTATCATCACACAGTCACTTAATTATTTTTCCTGCAAATTACATGTCCAACTATGAACAGAGCTATTGCCATTTATTCAATTGATAGAAATAATTTGGAGTCGGGCGGCGGCGGCGGCGGCAGCAGCGGCAGCAGTGGCTGCTCCAGCTGAAGGGCCATCAGCAGTGGAACCAAGGCGTCACAGGGACCAGTTAGGCCCTGCGCCCACGACCACTGACCTTCGCTGACCAGCCGGACAGCAAGCAGCTGCAGTTGTGCGGCGCCTTTCCTGCACGGAGGCCACTTCAGAACTCGGCCTCCCACCAGTCAGGAGAGGAGGATCCATCTTGGTTCCGTACTCCAGGAATCGGACAGACTGAGGTACACAAACATAATCCGAGGCCAACACCGCGGTGGTCTGAGCCCGACGGGCGTTGGCCTGCACCCAGGCCCTGGGCGGGTCGGGGGGCCATCGGGGTGCCAACCCAACCAGGAGGTTTTTTGCCCAGGCCTGCGAGCGCGCCGCCGCCATTTTGCCTGCAGGACGACAGAGAGCTCAGGCAGGCAGACCTGTAACAGGCATAGCCTAAGGCTAACAAAGCGGGGGTCCAGGCCCCAAAAGGCACAGGACTGACCCCAAGAACTGGGCGGCTTGGTGGGCCATCTGTGAGTCAACCCGCCCAGGTGATTGTTAGCAAAGCAGACTCTCCCGGCGCTTTCAGGGAGCGCGGGCGCACACGCCCGCCATCCTAGTCACCTGGCAAACCCAATTAACAGTCAAAGCCGTAGGGGAACTTTGCTCGGACCTTGGCCTCCCAGGCTTTTGCCTGGACTCAGGGACTGGGCGGCCAGGCTAACCTTGTGTGCGATAGCCCGGTTGGCAGATCGGCTGCCCAGCGGAGTGAGCGGAACTCAGGGGAGGTCACAGTAGCATACACCGTCGGCACTCCCTGGGAGTGCACAGGGGCTCCATCTGCTCCACAGACACAATCTGGGGCAAGGCCTCAGGCAGAAGGCCTTAGCTCTACTCTCTCCGCTTCCGGATCCAGATCAGTCTGGGCGGCAGCATTACATCTCCAAGTCCTGCAAGTGGCTAGCTGGGCTTCCGGGCGGCCAGCTGGGAGAAGTCAGTGTGCTCCAGTGAATCCAGCGGGCCCCAGCGGGAGCCTTCGGGTGCCTGCTTTGGGATCTGAACAGCCTGGGCAGCAGCACACTGTCTACAAGCAGTGCAGGAGGTAAGCTGTGCACCAGAGGCCAACTGGGAAGGGGCAGCTTGCACTGGTGAGTCCAGCACTGACAAGATAAACTAACACCAGTGAGATCTAGATGGCAAAAGGCAAACGCAGGAACGTCACTAACAGAAATCAAGGCAATATGGCAACATCTGAACCCAATTCTCCTCTACCAACATGTCCTGGATACCCCATCACACCAGTAAAACAAGATTTGGATTTAAAATCACTGGTCATGATGCTGGTACAGGAACACATGAAGGTCATACGTAAAGAAATTCAGGAGACAATGGATCAAAAGGTAGAAGCCCTTGCAAGGGAAACACAAAAATCATTGAAAGAAATCCAGGAGAATACAAAAGCCAACAAGGAGGAAATGCAAAAAACACTTAAAGAAATACAGGAGAACTTTGCTCAACAGGCTGAGGTCATGAAAGACGAAACACAAAAATCTCTTAAAGAAATACAGGAGAACTTTGGTCAACAGGCTGAGCTCATGAATGAGAAAACACAAAAATCTCTTAAAGCATTACAGGAAAACACAAACATGCAAGTGAAGGAGCTAAGCAAAACCATCCAGGATCTAAAATCAGAAGTAGAAACAACTAAGAAAACTCAAAGGGAGACAACTTTGGAGATAGAAAGCCTTGGGAAGAAATCAGGGGACAGAGATACAAATATCAACAACAGAATACAAGAGATAGAAGAAAGAATCTCAGATGCTGAAGATTCCATAGAAACCATGGACTCAACAGTTAAAGAAAATGCAAAATGCAAAAAGCTTGTAACCCAAAATATCCAGGAAATCCAGGACACAATGAGAAGACCAAACCTAAGGATTATAGGCATAGAGGAGAGTGAAGATTTACAACTTAAAGGGCCAGCAAATATCTTCAATAAAATTATGGAAGAAAACTTCCCTAACCTAAAGAGAGAGATGCCCATGAATATACAAGAAGCCTACAGAACTCCAAACAGACTGGACCAGAACAGAAATACTTCCCGTCACATAATAATCAAAACACCAAATGTTCTAAACAAAGAAAGAATACTAAAGGCAGTAAGAGAAAAAGGCCAAGTAACATATAAAGGAAGACCTATCAGAATCACAGCAGACTTTTCACCTGAGACTATGAAGGCTAGAAGGTCCTGGGCAGATCTCATGCAGACTCTAAGAGAACACAAATGCCAACCAAAACTACTATATCCAGCAAAACTCTCAATCACCATAGATGGAGAAACTAAGATATTTCATGACAAAACCAAGTTTACCCAATATCTATCCACAAACCCGGCCCTAAAAAGGATAATAGGAGGACAACACCAATACAAGGAGGGAAACTTCACCCTGGAAAAAGCAAGATAGTAACCTTTCATCAAACCCAAAAGAAGTTAAGCATTCAAATTTAAAAATAACGTCAAAAATGATAGGAAGTAACAATCACTATTCCTTAATATCTCTTAACATCAATGGACTTAATGCCCCAATAAAAAGACACAGACTAACTGAATGGATACGTAAACAGGACCCTACATTTTGCTGCTTACAGGAAACACACCTCAGGGTCAAAGACAAACACTACCTTAGAGTAAAAGGCTGGAAGACAATTTTACAAGCAAATGGTCTCAGGAAACAAGCTGGAGTAGCCATTTTAATATCAGATAAAATTGACTTTCAACCCAAAGTCATCAAAAGAGACCCTGAGGGACACTTCTTGCTGGTCAAAGGAAAAATACAAAAAGAAGAACTGACAATCCTGAACATCTATGCCCCAAATGTAAGGGCACCCTCTTTTGTAAAAGAAACTTTATTAAAACTAAAAGCACACATTGCACCTAACACAATAATTGTGGGTGACTTCAACACTGCACTTTCCTCAATGGACCGATCAGGAAAACAGAAACTAAACAGGGACACAATGAAACTAATTGAAGCTTTGGACCAATTAGATTTAACAGATATATATAGAACATTCTATCCTAAAACAAAAGAATATACCTTTTTCTCAGCACCTCATGGTACCTTCTCCAAAATCGACCATATAATTGGTCACAAGACAGACCTCAACAAATATAAGAAGATCGAACTAATCCCATGCCTCCTATCTGATCACTATGGAGTAAAAGTGGTCTTCAATAGCAACAGAAACAACAGAAAGCCCACATACACGTGGAAACTGAACAATACTCTACTCAATGATACCTTGGTCAAGGAAGAAATAAAGAAAGAAATTAAAGACTTTTTAGAACACAATGAAAATGAAAACACAACATACCCAAATCTATGGGACACAATGAAAGCAGTGCTAAGAGGAAAACTCATAGCCCTGAGTGCCTCCAAAAAGAAAATGGAGAGAGCATACATTACCAGCTTAATGACACACCTGAAAGCCCTGGAACAAAAAGAAGCTATTTCGCCCAGGAGGAGTAGAAGGCAGGAAATCATCAAACTCAGGGCCGAAATCAATCAAGTAGAAACAAAGAGAACCATACAAAAAATCAACAATACCAGGAGCTGGTTCTTTGAGAAAATCAACAAGATAGATAAACCCTTAGCCAGAATGACCAAAGGGCACAGAGAAAGTATCCAAATTAACAAACTTAGAAATGAAAAGGGAGATATAACAACGGAAACTGAGGAAATCCAAAAAATCATCAGATCCTACTACAAGAGCCTATACTCAACACAACTGGAGAATCTGGAGGAAATGGACAATTTCCTTGACAGATACCAAATACCAAAATTAAATCAGGACCAACTAGACCATCTAAACAGTCCCATAATGCCTAAAGAAATAGAAGGAGTCATAGAAAGTCTTCCAACCAAAAAAAGCACAGGACCAGATGGCTTCAGTGCAGAATTCTACCAGACCTTCAAAGAAGAGTTAACACCAATACTCTTCAAACTATTCCACAAAATAGAAACAGAAGGAACACTACCCAATTCCTTCTACGAAGCCACAATTACGCTGATACCAAAGCCACACAAAGATCCAACAAAGAAAGAGAACTTCAGACCAATTTCCCTTATGAACATCGATGCAAAAATACTCAATAAAATTCTTGCCAACCGAATCCAAGAACACATCAAAACGATCATCCACCATGATCAAGTAGGCTTTATCCCAGGAATGCAGGGTTGGTTCAATATACGGAAATCCATCAATACAATCCACTACATAAACAAACTCAAAGAACAAAACCACATGGTCATTTCATTGGATGCTGAAAAAGCATTTGACAAAATTCAGCATCCCTTCATGCTTAAAGTCTTGGAGAGAACAGGAATTCAAGGCCCATACCTAAACATAGTAAAAGCAATATACAGCAAACCGGTAGCCAGCATCAAACTAAATGGAGAGAAACTTGAAGCAATCCCACTGAAATCAGGGACCAGACAAGGCTGCCCCCTTTCTCCTTATCTTTTCAATATTGTACTTGAGGTACTAGCTCGGGCAATTCGACAACATAAGGAGGTCAAAGGGATACAAATTGGAAAGGAAGAAGTCAAACTATCATTATTTGCAGACGACATGATCGTCTACCTAAGTGACCCAAAGAACTCCTCTAGAGAACTCCTACAGCTGATAAACAACTTCAGCAAAGTGGCAGGTTATAAAGTCAACTCAAGCAAATCAGTGGCCTTCCTATACTCAAAGGATAAGCAGGCTGAGAAAGAAATTAGAGAAATGACCCCCTTCACAATAGCCACAAACAGTATAAAGTATCTTGGGGTGACTCTTACCAAACATGTGAAAGATCTGTATGACAAGAACTTCAAGACTCTGAAGAAGGAAATGGAAGAAGACCTCAAAAAATGGGAAAACCTCCCATGCTCATGGATCGGCAGAATCAATATAGTTAAAATGGCCATTTTGCCTAAAGCACTATACAGATTCAATGCAATACCCATCAAAATCCCAACTCAATTCTTCACAGAGCTAGAAAGAGCAATTATCAAATTCATCTGGAACAACAAAAAACCCAGGATAGCTAAAACTATTCTCAGCAACAAAAGGAAATCTGGGGGAATCAGTATCCCTGACCTCAAGCAATACTACAGAGCAATAGTGTTAAAAACTGCATGGTATTGGTACAGTGACAGACAGGAGGATCAATGGAACAGGATTGAAGATCCAGAAATGAACCCACACACCTATGGCCACTTGATCCTCGACAAAGAGGCTGAAAACATCCAATGGAAAAAAGATAGCCTTTTCAACAAATGGTGCTGGTTCAACTGGAGGTCAGCATGCAGAAGAATGCGAATTGATCCATCCTTGTCTCCTTGTACTAAGCTCAAATCCAAATGGATCAAGGACCTCCACATAAAGCCAGACACTCTGAAGCTAATAGAAAAAAAACTGGGGAAGACCCTTGAGGACATCGGTACAGGGAGAAAGTTTCTGAACAGAACACCAATAGCGTATGCTCTAAGAGCAAGAATTGACAAATGGGACCTCATAAAATTACAAAGTTTCTGTAAGGCAAAGGACACCATCAAGAGGACAAATCGGCAACCAACAAATTGGGAAAAGATCTTCACCAATCCTACATCAGATAGAGGGCTAATATCCAATATATATAAAGAACTCAAGAAGTTAGACTCCAGAAAACCAAACAACCCTATTAAAAAATGGGGTACAGAGTTAAACAAAGAATTCTCACCTGAAGAACTTCGGATGGCGGAGAAGCATCTTAAAAAATGCTCAACTTCATTAGTCATTAGGGAAATGCAAATCAAAACAACCCTAAGATTTCATCTTACACCAGTCAGAATGGCTAAGATTAAAAATTCAGGAGACAGCAGGTGTTGGAGAGGGTGTGGAGAAAGAGGAACACTCCTCCACTGCTGGTGGGGTTGCAAATTGGTACAACCACTCTGGAAATCAGTCTGGCGGTTCCTCCGAAAACTGGGCACCTTACTTCCAGAAGATCCTGCTATACCACTCCTGGGCATATACCCAGAAGACTCCCCACCATGTAATAAGGATACATGTTCTACTATGTTCATAGCAGCCCTATTTGTAATTGCCAGATGCTGGAAAGAACCCAGGTATCCCTCAACAGAAGAGTGGATGCAAAAAATGTGGTATATCTACACAATGGAGTACTATTCAGCCATTAGAAACAATGAATTCATGAAATTCTTAGGCAAATGGATGGAGCTAGAGAATATCATACTAAGTGAGGTAACCCAGACTCAAAAGGTGAATCATGGTATGCACTCACTAATAAGTGGATATTAACCTAGAAAACTGGAATACCCAAAACATAATCCACACATCAAATGAGGTACAAGAAGAAAGGAGGAGTGGCCCCTGGTTCTGGAAAGACTCAGTGAAACAGTATTCGGCAAAACCAGAACGGGGAAGTGGGAAGGGGTGGGTGGGAGGACAGGGGAAGAGAAGGGGGCTTGCGGGACTTTCGGGGAGTGGGGGGGCTAGAAAAGGGGAAATCATTTGAAATGTAAATAAATTATATCGAATAATAATAATAATAATAAAAAAAAAAAAAAAAAAAAGAAATAATTTGGAGGCTTTATTTTAATATCCCTGTCTTGATTGTATCTTCATCTTCAAGCTTATTATATATGTGTAGGTATGTGTATGTGTATATGTATATATATGTATGTATGTATATTGTTTCAAGGAGACTTTCTTCTTTTTATTCCACATTTAACATTTGTTCTCCAAACAATACCTACATGCTCAGTAATCACCAAGCATCCGCCTGCCCTTCTCTCTCTAAATGTTTTCACTACATGAACTTTGTTCTCTAGTAACTTTCCTCAGGAAAATCTGGTGACAGCACTAGGGGCTAGGATGTGTTAAGAAGAATCTGTGAACATATGCTCAAAAGTAATTTTCTCTAGTTCCAAAAACCTTTGTGTCATATTTTCTTTCTTTAAATTCCTTAAATATATTGCTCCATTGTATTCTGGCATAAAGAATTGCCATCAAAAAAGTATGATAAAAATCTAATTATTTTCCCTTATAAATCACTTCCTGTTTTATTAAGATATGCAAATGAGGTTCTTTTTTTTTTTCACCAGGATTTACTGGAATGTATCCTGGCATCAGTTGTTTCTGATTGTCACTCTGAGCTGCATGTTTCACTATGTATTTCAAAACTCTCCGCATTTCTGTTTCCTCGGAAAATTTTTTAATTTTGACTATTATGATTTTTTTCTGCTCTCTTAGTCACTTCTTAAGAAATTCCAATTATACATTTTCTGGTTCCTTTTTTTTATCAGGATTGCTCATTTGTGCATGCTGCAGAACATGTGTCATGGAGCACATGTAGAGGTCAGAGGACAGCTTTCAGGAGTCAATTCCCTCCTTCCACCATGTGGGTCCCAGGGATCTAAGCTAGGTCATCAAGTTTGGTGACAAGTGCCCTGCACTGATGATAACCTTGCCATCCCACCAGCCCTGACATCAGATCCTTTATTCAAACTTTTATCACATTTCATGTATTTTGATCTCCAAAGTTGCTAGGTTGTCTTCTTCACCTGATATGTGTTATATTTATATATATATGTGTGTGTGTGTGTGTGTGTGTGTGTGTGTGTACCTCTCATGAGGTATTACTTACTACATTATTGATTCTATATTTACTATAGTTGACTCTTTCTGATTTTTTTCCTGCTGTGTGTACCCTCATTTCTAAATATGTTTCATTTAAATATGGTGAAATTGTTAATAGAGCTATTTTCCTTTGTATTTCCACTTACGTTTATACAATGGATTTTTTTATGCAATGGGCATTTTCTTATGATGATCTTTTCAAAACTATCCATTTGTAAAGAGCTATACAAGGTAATTTCTAAATAGACAACCCAACTTCACCTTCAGAGAAACCCCCAGCTACAGCGTTCTCTATCATCCTGTATCCTCTTGTTCATTCCACACGTCTAGTCAATATCAGCTACTTGGGCAGCAATGAGATTCAAGTTATTAGGAAAGCTATGAGTAGTTAATAAGGTTAATGATTAGTAAGATAGGCATGACCCATGCCATTACATGAATATGGAATAAGACAATTAAACAAAGAAGTAGAGTGAAGACCTGAAGAGCAATCTCCTTCTATGGGCCTCAACATTTCTCTTGTAGAACATAGATGATAGACAGAAGAGTAGTGACTAAGTGGAGGTCACAGTTCAATTCTGAAATCAGGTTTCCTTAAGGCAGTGCTTCAAATGCTCCCCTATATGACCCTGATAGCCATCACCCCCTCCACTATCCCTGAACCAGGAAGTGACTCCTATTAGGAATTATTGGTCTAGCTCAAGCACTAAAGTACCATTAAACCTGGAGTTACATTAAGAAGCCCATTAAATATGTGATAAAAGTTAAACAAATCTGCATGTTCCTATTTTAGTTATTTGGTAACATCTATCTTATAGACAATAACTAATATGTTCTGATAGCAAAAGTCTAAAATGTCAGGAAAATTACTGGTGTCTCCTCGGTAATCCTCATGTCAAACAAATGCAGGTTCACTGGCTGGGATGGCTTGTCTTGGCCACCTAGAGCAAACACCCATGGAAGTAGTCACCTGCAACAAAGTATGTAGAAGGAAAGAGAGAGAGAGAGAGAGAGAGAGAGAGAGAGAGAGAGAGAGACAGAGACAGAGACAGAGAGACAGAGACAGAGAGACAGAGAGACAGAGAGACAGAGAGACAGAGACAGAGAGACAGAGACAGAGAGACAGAGAGACAGAGAGACAGAGAGACAGAGACAGAGAGACAGAGACAGAGAGACAGAGAGACAGAGAGATGAGAGAGAAGCCTACACCGGCCTCCTATAGAGTATCTTTTTTCTTTTTCTCCTTTTCTTTTTTTCAGTTGTTTGTGGAAATTGTGGAAATTTGCTATCCCAATCCAGAAAGAGTAGAAACTATTCAGAGTTTTACCTCACACTGTCTTCTCTACTTTAAAACCAAGAATCATAAATTGAGTTGTCTGCCTGCCCCTAACAATGCGTTGGGGATGCTGCTTACATGGGCTGGCACTCAGGTACAAGCCTCACGTCTGACAGCAGTGCTACCCCGCTAAGCATAGGTGCAGGCGATTTGGATATATAATAAAGCAAATATCTAATAAAAAGAAAGAAAAAATCAAGCTACCAAGCCAGAAGGTCAAAGGTTATATCTTATTTTAGGAGCACTAAAATGCATTGAGAGCTAAAACAATTGGAAAAAATAGGGGAAAAGAAGAATGTGCCTCAGGGAAGGAGACGGGTTGATAAGAGAAAAGAAATCATGATTCATTCCTACAAATTTCCACATTCACTAACATTGCTATCCCTGGCAGGATAGTTGGGTACTTGGAAAGAACATGCTTAGAGAAAAAAATTAATGAGAAATTAAAGTAAGGACATATGGACAGATTTCATTGAAGTGCAGGGGTTGTGGAGATACATGTGCTACCATATGAATGCTCACTGCAAGGTGCTGCCAAAGGCAGGAGGCATCATAAGAGGGCCATGCACTACTTTAAAGTACATACAGAAGAGAAACTGGATGAAAAATTCATAAGCTTTAACTGGAGCCCGTAGGAAGGCAAGGTGAGATTGGGAATCAGGCTTTGCATCCCAGAGCAAGTATCTCAACCTGATTTAAACAACTGGACTTTGAAGACCATCAAGGTATCAATGTATTGAGGTAAAACTTAAGCAAAGAGAATAGCACTGCAATAAAAACCATGCTTCATAGCCCCCACCCGAAACCAGCCCTTTATGACCCAGAATGGTCTCCCAAGGAGGGAGGATGCCAGAGGCAAAGCTTACTATCTGCCCCGCCCCTGCTCTCATTATGGTTTCCATTCTCACACCGGCTTGGCCATGTGCATTCGGCTCAGCCTGCAAAAAGGAGCATTGCAGAAATGGACAGTGTGGCCACAGTTTAAACAGATTTTAGTTATCCTGAAATCTAGCTGAAAGGGAAGGTGGTGGAAAATAGCTAGACGGTAGATAATAGACTAAGAGCAGAAAGATGGGTCTACAAAGGAAGTTGGAGAAAAGAAAAGTGGAAAAATGCAGACTTAGATGAAGCAGACCAGAAGGAAAATATAAGTGACTAGAGCTGGTCATTTGGAAGAGAATGACACTCCCTCCCCCCATGGGCTCATATATTTGAAAGTTTGTCCTAGGTTGGTAGAAATGTTAAGAAGGTTTAGGAAATGTAACCTTGTTGGAGGAGGTATGTCACTAAGGGTGGGCTTTGGGGTTTCAAAAGTCCATGCCATTCCTAGTTATCTAGGGCTCTCCCTTGCTCTCTGTGTATCTCTGTTTCTGTCTCTGTCTCTGTATGTGTGTGTCTCGATCTCTCTCTGTCTCTGCCTCTCTCTTTCTTGCTTTTTATCTCTCACTTGTGGATTATATGTAAACTCCCATCAACTGCTCCACCTCGAAGTCTGACTGCATGTTGCCACACTCTAAGCCATGACCATGGCCCTCCCCCCACTGAAACTGTTAGAAGGCCTCAAAATTAAATCCATTTTTTAATATGTTGCCTTGTTCACAGAGCTTTGAAACTGTAAGAGAAAAGTAACTAAAAGAGCTAGTTTAAGTAGATTTAAGTAGAACCCTGTGAGCCACTATACAACTATGCAAATTACATTCTCTACCAGTTGTTATGATCTGGGGAGGCTGGGGACATCTTCACAGTATAATGGACAACCCTAAAAGCTCATCACAAAACAGTTTACAGTGTACATACTGTCTTTTGTAGTTGAGTTTAACCTACAGGAGTTTGTATACTTTTATGTGCAGGAAGAAGAGAGATAAATGTAAGACAAAGCGATGAAGACAATAAGATGTCTTCTTATTGCTTGCATGAGTTTATTTGCCAAAGGGGTATTGGAGATTTTCTTCTTTTTCTTTCCTGTATATATCCCAGTGGTGATGTGGGATGTGTGTGTGTGTGTGTGTCTGTGTGTGTGTGTGTCCAGGAAGATTTGCTTTTCTGTGTCCTTTAGCACTCCATCCACTGGATGAAAACTTGCCGTGAGAATTGCTCACCCCAGTTCTGAAGCTTAAAAGAGTAACACGTGCAACACTTAGAAGACTAACTCTCCATATTGGATTCTCATTTCCACCCAAGTTCTCTCCCGGTCCCAGTCACAAGGATGTAAACAAATGAAGCAGAGCTTCGGACTTTGACAAAGCAACAGTGAAAATTCAAAAGGTTTGGTGTCACTGCTAATTGGATAGCCATCATTGCAAACCCAGCTTTTTTTTTATTCTATGGAGTCACAGAGGGCCCTTTGAAGATTGCCTCATGAGCTGTCCACTCATTCATTGATGGTCCAGGTGTTCAGCAAACTCCTTAATAATTTAATGTGGGCTCCACATACCTGCGGCAGCTCAAGTGGAAAAATGAAATCAGAGTAGCCTATAAAGAGGAAATGACATCCTGCCCACATGAAAATGTGTGTTCTTTGGGGCTTGATTCATAGAGATTAGCCATATTGGTTCAAGAAGTTACATGGAAGGTCTGTTGTCACAGGGGCTGGCAGCCCACGTGCTCCTAGGAAAGTGTAGCATTCCAGTGCCTACTTCCAGTCACTGCTGAGGCCTCAAAACGACCTTAGAAGATGCTAGCTGAGAAATGAGCTTACATATACAGAAAACACAGCTTAAGCAAGGACACAGGTTAAAACAGAACTAAAGTTAGGCAGAGGAAGTTAAGGTGTTTGACCCAGATGCAGTAATAAGCACAATAACAAGCGATCTGGATAGATCCATTAGGACTGTTATTATTTAAGTGGATGGATTTCTAGCTGAGTCTACCCACTCCCATTCTGGTTTTGGACATCAGGAGGTATAAAAGGACACTAGCAATGTCATCTGACTGTCAACCTGTAAAGAGTACAGACAAAGAGTCACTGTGAGAAAATCAATAGCAGTAGGGAATGACATTCTTGTACATTTCTGATGGATAGCACAGCTATCCATTGAAGTGACTAACTTAGATGGTGAAACCCACTGCTGTCCTTGGCTTGCAAGTGTTGGTTGGGAGAACTGCATGGATGAAGCATTTAAAGTTCTAAACACTTGATGGCCATCACTTCTTTACACAGGTTGGTCCCGGAAACTGTGGTTATGGTTACTCTAAGAAAGAAGCCAAAGGATCATAAATACACCATATCTACACACTATGGCTGGAAAAGCAGCTCTTAGCCATGTCTTTCCCTAAAACCTATACTACTAATAGAAAGCAGCCCCTTTACATGCAATGCACATGGAGATGCCCCGGTGAGGAAGGGAACTGGCTCTGCTTCCTGTGACAGACACACTGGCGTAGTTGTGACTTTATCAAACTTCCAAAGTTTTCCAAGCCTTTGGGAAGTGAGGTTCTTTCCTTCAGTGGATTCCTCTTTAGTATATTTTTGCCACCAAGTGGTAAGATGGACTTTTATGGATAAGAAGTAATGCCTTTAACACCAAAATTTTACTTTATATGGGGCTGAGAAAAATTGTGTTCAATGAACAACCTCCATGCTTTGGCCAGGAATATTGTTTGGTTGTTGTTTGCTTGTTTGGGGGCATTTTGTTTTCTTTCATTTTGTTCTGGGTGTGGTTGCTTGTTTGGTTTGGTTTGGTTTGGTTTGGTTTGGTTTGGTTTGGTTTGGTTTGGTTTGGTACCTTTCCCCCTGTCACCAGAACATTCTGATAAAGTGCTATTCTACACAAATTTCTCTCAACCAGGCCCTTGGGCCAATGCAGTAAGCATGGCTTCCAGATGGGGAATCTCTGATATCACTAGAGGCAAGCTAGCAGGCAGCCCAGGACAGAGTTTGGAACCACAAGGGCAGGTATAGCCTAACATCAGCTCTGATTCAGGGTGACTTTGGATAAACAAGCAACCCCACTGTAGTTAAGCCCTTCATTTGTAATATGCCAACGATATTCTCTTACTTACTGGGCAGTCGGGGGAATCAAATAAAATCATGAATATAAGAGTACTTTGAACAATTTTCACTCATAAAATCACAGAATTTTAGAAGGACCTGAGGGACCACTTAGTGCAGTCATTTATTATACAGATGAGGAAACAGTCCCCAAGCGCTTAAATGACTTGAACAAAGTCAAACAGAAGCAGAGCTGTTGTATGAGTCAAAGTACGATGATCACAAATTAATGAAGCTCCTGTGTGCATGCAAATGACTTACTGATTTTTCTTCCTTACCACATAAAAAAAAATTTACTTTCTATATAAATGAAAAGGAGCCACTCTGAAATATATAATATATGACATTAACCCTCATAAATTTAGACATGATAAAATAATATTTTTTTGTTTTTATGGCCATATTATAGGGATGTAATTAAGCAAACAAACAAACAAACAAATAAATAAATAAATGACTAAGAATTACCCACAATGCACCTATGAGGAAATATATTCATGTTAACATAATGGCAAACAAATATTTGCCTTTAGATTATAGGCCACATACTGTTTACAGCCTCCTCTTGGAATAAAAAGAATTTAAAATGCCATTGTTTATAATCTAGCAAAGTAGTATCTGTCATACGTATTTATAATGAGAAATGTGAAAAAGTAATAGGGCATTTAGTTTCATGAAAAAAGGGAAAACTTGCAAAAATAAATTGACCTAGCATCCAGGGAACAAAATACACATACAGACAAGATATAGATGTAGATAGAGATATAGATGTAGATAGAGATAGAGATATACATTCATATATATAAATATATAAATGTGTGTACATGTGTATATATATACATATATGTGTTCATATATATACATATATGTGTGTATATGTTCATATATGTGTGTGTGTATATGTACATATATATGTACATATATATATACACACACATGGGAGGGAGAGAACAGGTTCACGCATGAAAGTGTTGAAATATGGATTAGTGGTTTCTCTGTTGAGCTAAAGGCTGTGGAAAACTGCCCTCCTTATTCCATGACAAGTTAAGATCTTTCTGTACTGAAAAATAAAATAAAATGAGTTCCTACGAGAAACTGTCTCCTGTCCTATTCACCGTGTACATACAGTCATTGAGTCAACAACTAAAGTGAGAGTTTGTAATGTTTGAATATTCACCCTCTGAGCTCTCTTTCCCTCCACCCACATTCTGAGGTAAAGTTCAGTTTCATGGGGACACATGTTTTATGTTAATAATAGTTGTATGACCCAGAAGTTTCACTGCTTGTGAGTCCTTCCCCCTCAACATAAAGGTCAGTTCTACTTTAAATCCCTTTTTGTCTGTAGCCTAATCTCTACCATGAAGAGTGTGATTCAAATGTGGCCACATACTACCACTTACTCACTTTACTTCTGAAAAGCTAAAGTTGGAAATTCCACACAAATTGTTCAGATTCAAGCCTGTGGAAATAGCTCTAATTTTCAGATACAACTCCACTAGGAAACCCACCCCATCCCTTTATCTTCCCTCTACCCAGACATGCAAAGGAAACCCGATAGGTTCTAAGTTATTCTCCTGTTATCTGTACCCAAGACTCCAGAGAAATTTGTAAAAAAATAAAAAATAATAAAAAAAATTAAAACCTTGAACCGGAGAATTTTGTAAGATCTCATCCTTCTGTCCAGGCCAACCATCCTGCTATTTCCTCCCGTTTTTATAAGAAAGGTCAATTTTCATCAACCACGGGCAGAGCCAGTAGAGAGGAGCAGAGTTCACAATTGCCATCTCTGAAAGCATTCCACAAAAATAGCACCTTTTCAGGGAGGTTTTTACGATAATTGGTTGGCAGGACATTTGAAAGAACTTGACAACGAGCCATTATAGAAATCTTTATGAAGATGGGGCTGCAGGACGCATGAGCCCCCAGCCCCCATGCATGAGCAGGGCTCTGAGAGGTGGGCGCCTGCTTTGTCCTTCTGCCGTCCCCAACCTCAGGTACCCATCTGAGAATTCCTCACTGACCCAGCGCGGCACCAGGTCTCCCTTCCTCAAGCCTCTGCCTGTATCTGTTCTGCATTTTTCTCTAAAACGGGCAGTTAACAGTAAACTGTTTAAAATTCAAAAATAGTCAGGATTAAAGTAAAATATGAATTCCTAAGAATTCTAAAAAGAGCTATGAAGTAAAATGGTTTTTCTTCACAGGAAAAAATGATTTCCAAATTTGGGATTTCTGAATTTGATAGATGATGATTAGCATCACAAAGTTTAACTATTTAAATTCTTCATAGTCTTGGGTTACCACCCAAGAATCTATGTCATTTATATTTGTATTCAACCATCATAGTGGTTAATGTAGGTCTTGCCATGATCCCTCCAGCAATGAAAGCACAGCATAAATGACAGACAGCCTGTATCCCACATGCCTGGACTACTGAGCCATAGCCCATCCTAGATACTTTAACTAAACTCAGCCCAAATATATTCTGCATTAATCTGACCGCATGTCAGCCACGTTCCTATAATATGAACTCCATAGACAAGGCACAAAAGCACACTGTCTAAAATACTGAACACTACGATAAAGAAAAAGGCCATGCAGTAGATTGAGAGAATGCCCCAACTTTGAAAGACAGCTCCACTTCATCTTCTGCAAACTTATCTGTTTCCATTATACTAATAAGGGAAACTCAGGGTAACCACCCTTACTTCTCTACTTGTCTGATGTTTATCTGACATTTCATGTCCTAGCTAAGTTCTAGGCTTGATTTCATTTCATACAATATACTATGCTTTGTATTCTGGAAGATTTATAGTCAATTATATATTTATAGCCTGATAAGTTTATCTAAATTCTCTTGGTGGATATATATTAAAGTATGGTATGTAACATGTTCCTTATTTTTTCCTGCTTAATTTAAATGGAGTATAGATGAATCACTATTACTTTCTCTTTATTTTTGTGCAATTTATTTTACCACTAAATGCTCAATAAACTTTATTAATTAACTGCATATGAATTACAGGCATCCCAGCAGAAAGTAATCAATAATACTGATAGTGTGAGATGCTCTGAAAAACTTGAAATTAGCCTCTAAATAAACAGCAAATGTCTAGTAATAAATTTTCAAAGGAAAATAGGGCAAACGCCCAGTAACTCCTGTCTTCAAAGAAAATGCCTATTTATTTTCAACCGAACAGTTCTAAATTGAGAGTGTTTGCTAACCTTTTTACTGATCACTAACATTAACCAACTGGTCCTCGTTACAATCTAATTCCTCTAAGCCTCCAGGAGGCTTTGACAAGACCTAAAGACAATGGGCCAACAATTCAACCTTTTAATAAATAAGCTAAAATGTCTTCACAAGCGTTTATGCCAGCCTCTTACATTGCTTCTCATTCTCAATATATATATATATATATATATGATCTTCTGTCTTCAGCTCCAGTTTTGTAAAATTAACAACATAAAGAGTTCACAGATGGAAGAAAGTCTGTAGAAAGATTAGAGAAACTCAGGAAATTAGTGTCCTAAGGGGAGCCATTATAGAAGCCTAAATTGAGAATATCTCAGAACAGACAGGAAGCGTCTGTAAATTATATGCCAACTATATGCAGATATGTATGATCTGGCCGTAGGGAGAGTTCTCAATGAGGCCTCATCACCTGATGCTTCTGTGGTTTCTCATTTCACAGTATTTAGCTACTAATATCCTTTCACAGACATGTAAAATACAGTGACCTTTTAAACCAGGTTTTAGTTAAAGTCAGGCATACTTTAAGTACCATTATTAGGAAAATCCAAGAGAATCAATGTAGCCCCAGACATTCATATTGGGCAAAATTTTCTCTAAGCCTGGTAGAATTCTTCAGGAGTCACACCCAAATAATATTAAACTTTTGAAATAGAATTCAGTCAACACTAAATACCAAGAAGTAAACTAAGTGCTTTATTATTTTTCTCTCATTTGTATTAATCACCATTGTATTAATCATCCTCAAAACAGTCCAGGAGTTGGGGAAAGCTATACCTTGCTTAGAGACACCGACGCTAACAGTACCTAGATGATTAGTGCAGAGGTGCCAGGTCTGATAGTTAGCACTGAAGGCCATGCTCTCATAGGGCTGATAGATACAGACCCTCAGCCACTCTTCCACACCTGCTCCCACACCAGGAGCCAAGGGAAGCTACCTGAACACATAAGGAGTAGATTCACCACATACAGTGTCTCCTAAGCTGGCTGTAAGACCAACACTCTTTCCTACCTTTCTGTCTTCTTTATGGGAAATGTGGGTGATAGTGGGAGCAATCAGATCAAAGGGTTGTCCCTACTTTGACTGCCTTATCAATATATTTTAAAAAACAAAAACTTAAGAATATGCAAATTCTTACTGCCCCTCGAATCTTTTTATTAGATATTTTCTTTATTTACTTTTCAAATGTTATCTCCCCTTTCCACATTCCCCTCCGAAAACCCGCTACCCCCATCCCCCTCCCCCTGCTCACTAACCCACCCACTCCCGCTTGCTTCCCTGTCCTGGGATTCCCCTACACTGCCCCTTGAATCTTTATCTAATTGTCAAGCTAAAGAAAAACAGAATATGAATAGATCAGAAGTCCAACAAACATTGCTAATACCTTTATTCCCTCAGTCACAGATGTCTACATTTTATTTTTCTGTTCATAAAATTCATAATTAAAATTGCAAAGAGCAGCCTAATCTTTTCCCTCATTTTAGTACCTCCATACATCGCTGCTTCTGCTGACCTAATAAAAAGAACTCATCTTCCCCATATCAATTGATAGACCAAGCCACTGATTAGTGAGTGTCCATTTTGTGTATGGATTAGCAATGCATTTAATATATCAACTCCATTAGCTGCTTAATGCCATTTTCAAGATTATAAAGCATATTCAAAAGCCCATTCTACCAACTTCCTGACAATGCCATGGTCCAGGTCTTGATTTCCTCCAACTCATTAATTCTTTTGTGTTTTTTAAATACTTTTTCAAGGTACTCAGGAAAGTCAGAGAGAGTTATGAAAGGCAAAGAGCTCAAAAATCCTCTATCCACTATGTCAGGTTTTTCACAGGTCATTTCATTACAAATGTAAGAGTGAACTGAAGCAACTCAAAAAAAAAAAAGCCTAGAATTCCCCCAAACATGTTATGCACAATCCATTGAAAATGCCATGTCCAGTGGATTCCAAGACTTTAAAATGTAGGGGAAGGGAGCCTCTTCCAGGCTCAGCCTCCAGTTTTCTTAATAGCTTTCCAAGGATGTTGTAAACCCCATGAGAGTCACATTATGTGACATGAAGCCAGCTATTGCTAAGTGAGGTCTGGGGAATAATTAGAAAGAAGGCATTTTGACTTTTAAATATTCTACTGTCTTTAAGTGGTTTAAATAATTTCTCCATGTTAGCACCACCAGGGAGAGCAGGGTGTCAGTGGAAGAATGGATGTTGTTGTTAACAGCCAACAGCTGGGAAGGGACTGGGACGATACCCCCCTGCTTTGCAAGACTTTCCTGGTATCTTGTACTACACTGTCTCAGGCATCTAGCAGTAGAGCAAGGGAAATGAGAGCTCATCTATTTGCCTGTCAAGAACTCAGTAGGCATTGCCGTATGAGCATCCCTGCTTGACCCAGGCTGAGTTGGATCATGACCTAATAGGAAGCCTTTCAGGGGTGAGAGGCCTTTTATGGTAATTAATCCTCCAGGAGACACAATCCCCAATGTCACCTATGTATAAAGGAACAAGTGGGGGAATTCTGCCACTCTAAACCTTCACAAAAATCATACTAAAGAAAGGCGATAGAAAAATTTCCAAAGGAAAGTCATGTTGCTGCGACAATCCACAGTCATCCTCTGGACAGTTTAATTGGCTTTTACTCAGTGATTTGCATCAAATGAAGACTTCTTCCTGTAATGGAAAGCTTTCTGATTTAGGGCAGCCTTTTTATGATGTATCTTTTGCTGTTGTCCTTTCTGTCAGAAATGTCATCATTCATATTTAAAGCTCTACCATTCCCAACTCACTCAGTTCTAGTATCTGCGTGTTGGTATCCATGTCTTCTTCTTTTCCACCTGGGCTATCTTAGGCTATTAGATTAGTTCACTAAAGTAACCTCTGATCATTTAACATCCTCGCTCTTACACACACACACACACACATACACACACACACACACACAAATCCAATGACTAGCTATAAAACCAACCTTAGCTTATATGAACCCCTGTCTACATATGGCCCCAACCGAAGACCAAGTACATTTGCTACATGAATTTTCAGGAGAGTAAGCGACTTCCAGGTTAGCTGTCAAGGGTAAGAAAAGAAAACCACAGGTATCCCATTTCTACTGTGTACTTCTTACTCCATTAAACTCTCTGACAAGCAGAAAATTAAAGCTAAAGTCACTCAAAATAAAGCACAGATGACAGAAAAATTAGTTACTGTTTTTCATCTTTGCAAGGGCCAATAATTAAAATGTTGGAGAAGGTATAGGAAATGGCCTTCTTGGTATGGGAAAACACCTATGAGTCATTGGCAGGGAGGCCCCAGAGGTCTCTAAAACAACAAAGACTATTGCCATCACCCTTGGTTACATAACTACATGGTAATAGCCTGTTGCTGAAGAAAGAACATATTTTAGTTGTAAGAAATAGCTCTCTGACTAGGAAACTCCATCCTATCTATAGCTTTCATAGTGCCAGAAGGTGATATGCAGAGTGCTGAGGGCAAACGGATACCATTGAGCATACTCAATGTTGAATCCTACATGCTATGATACTAACCTAACCACCCAGGCAAGATGTGTCTTACTAGTACAATGTGGCTTGACTACTATTGAATTGTTTCAAATTGTATTTGAGGCGTGTTCAACAGGAGGAAATTCCATACCTGGTATTGTAACCTTGGTCAAAATCCCATGGCTGGGAAGGTCATAGGCCTTAGGGTAGAATCTATGTTGTTATTTGGCTAAATGATCGTGTTGACAATTTTCCTTCTAACTATTATGTTTATTCCCATTGACCTGAGATGCTCTCAACCTTAAGTCAGAGTTGTTTCATTTTACAGTAAACTATAGCCAGTGCAGTGATGCACGGCTGATCCAAGAGCTGAGAAGACATTGAGTGATTAGCCCTAAATTGGGCTTATTTATCAATATCTCAGCCCTGCCAAAGCTCAGGGAACATCGTGCAAAAGGAGACCAAAACATCCAGAGGAAAGGAAAATGATCTGTTAACTGCTATCTTCTAGACGTGGTGTGGCTGTCAATCTTATGAACTTAAGCAGAGGGTACCCACACAAGACCTACACAAGAACAAGTCAGTAAAAATTCCTACAATAGCCAGAGTAGAAGCTCTCCAGGCCCCAGGCTCCAGGAGAAAGAGCAAACAACAAATGTTAAAAGAGGCAAATCCAAGGAAGATATACAGGTGGAATTGTGGAAGATGGAAAGGAGAAATATAAGGTGTATATGATAGTTCATGTGTACATGTATGAGAATTCAAATAAGCAAAAAATGGCTTCTCCTAGATTTGTAGTAAAAGATGAGATATTATTTACAATACATGATGCACAGTGCATGAATATGTGTGTGTAGCATAAGAGTCTGTAGGGGTTTTTTTTTTCAAAGAGAACAAAACAGAAAGAAGAGAATGAAGTGGTAACACCTTCTGCTTCACATCCACAATAATCCGACCACAGCCTCAGCCTTCATTCCTCCATTCTTCTCACTCACATTTTCGTGCCTCCCACGTCTTAAGATCCTTACAGTAGTTAAAGTTACTCTTTCTCAAGGAGTTAAACAAAAGAAAGAAAGAAAAGATGGCAAGTGAAAGTGGGATCTCACACCCCACCCTGAGTCTCTTTCTGGTCATGTCATGTGACAAGAAGATAGAGAACTGGAAACTGAATATTTCAAGAGCCAGTGGGCAACCTTCCCTCTTCCAATGTACGCCCCAGCCACCCTTGATGTACTTTTCTGGTGTCCTGTGCAAACTCCACCTAACACATTTTGAGCAAATCTAGTACTCTACCATCAGTGTACGTCAGCTCTTTTTAGAACCCAATCCAAAACCATTCTAGACACAAGAACTAAATAGAAAAATGATTTTTAGAAATGTAATGAGTCGATACACATGCCAAGTGATAATTTAGTCCCCTCAAGGTCTTGAGAGATAGTTATTAATGGGCCTAATTCACAGAAAAATTAAAGAGCCTTCCCTATTCCTGAGTAATTCTACCAGTGATAGGCAGCTAATAATTGGATGGGCTGAGGTGTAAATTCATTTATGTTGGCTGGTTTTATTTTACTTTTTGTTTTCCTTCATTCCAGAAGACAAAAACCCTAGAATGTAAGATCCATTCAAAACAGTGCTAACTTATTTCTAGGGATCCGAAGAGGCCAGTACAAGATGCCCAAAGGCTGATATAAGATTTGAAAGTGAAGATTCTTACTGGCTCCAAACCTTCCTGTGGATCATATCCAATAACTGATGAGATGGTCTTGATTTAAGGAAATTCAAAATAAGATGTCAGGCAAGGGAGGAGGGGAATCAATTTTGTTCACAAAGTTTTAATACCTAAATTTATATAGTATTGGTGGATTTCTCTCTTATTATTTAGTAGTGAAATCTAGCACAAAACTATGAATAGGTAGATATTGAAAGTGCCTGTTTCTTCATATTTTTTGGAAGTTCAAGATCATGGTGGAGAATGAGTAAGAGCAAGAGGGACATAAGGGATTTGAATATCAGAAAGGAAGGGAGAAAATGATTTAATTATGTCATAAACTCAAAATATAAAGATAATTATAAAAATTTAGTCTGGGATAAAATGATAGAATGGCACTCTTAATATTAGTGAACCCAATGTTTACTGAGATGTTTTTGCATATCAAGATCCTTTTGTTTTTCTCATCTGAACACAACTAAAAGAAGGACTTGATATGAATACAAGAAGTGTCACACACTGAACTGTGTGACAGAAAGTTACACACATATTCACAGGTCATCACTGCATAGCACAGTCTGGTTACGCACTTCCGTTTAAAGCACTTCATAGTTGCTCTCCTTCACAAGGGACAATCAGTAGATTTCATTTATGAGTCCATTCCTGCAACATGTGTTTATTTCAAACCTGGCCATGCCTTGTTTTCTGTGTGCCCTCAGCAGGCACACAGACTTCTTCATCGGAGCTGATTCCTACTCCCTGTCTTCATTCTTTCTGCCTCTGCTTCCACTCCATTTCTGTTTCTGCCACTACAAACTTAATTTCTTTCAGTATACGAAAACCCCAGTGGTCAAGTTTAATAGACCAAAAGCAAAACTGAAGTTATTAACAGGAAAAATCAGTGCCTGCATTTGCATTGTTTGTAGAAGTAAACGGCAGGACAGAGCACAATTACACAATTTTCCAAATTAAACTGAAAATGCAGTTCAACGTTTCAAAACTCTGGCACTCAGAGTTGTTTTCTCTGTTGATGAAACTGTAATTATACTATTGGGCAATTTAATTAATTTTGTGTTTTATTACAGAAGTTCATGATTCTGCCTAAACAGAGTTAAATTAATGGAATATAAATCAGTTTGTCACGTCTCCAGGAAATTTTGTGAACTGTGTTTGCCTTTAATTTATAAAATCTAGAAAAGCCTCCGTGTGATAAAATTAATAACCCTTCTCTCATATCTCTTCATCTAGAAGTGGGGTAAAAATGCATAATTGTATGTCCTCATTAACCACTTTGCCTGCAAAATACTAAAGTTCTTAGGTAAGCATTAATTTATTAATTTATTAAACCACAGAGACACCAAGTAATGTTCATTACACTCTTCCATTTTGAAAAAAAAATCTCAGAAAAATCATGAACAAAGTAGTTTATGAAGTCTGTGATGTGGCAGAGGGATTATTTTATATTATTAAGGGTTTGTAAAGAAAACAGTCAACTTATAGATTCAGTGTTTTAAAAGGAAATTGCCACGACAAAAAAAAAAAACCCAAAAAACAATATGCCATTTGTTTCTTCTTAATCTTACCCACAAATTCCATTTCCAGTCTTTTCTGTCATACAAAGTTGTTCTTAACGAAGCTTTTTTAGCCTGTTAAATTTGCTGTTTTATTTATTTAGAACTCCTACCCAAATTATTGCAACACATCTCTCTTCTTTTTGCCTCTATGTCTGTATCTGTCTGTGCTTTTCCTGCTCCCCACCTCCCCCCCCTCTCTCTCTCTCTCTCTCTCCTTTCATTAATTATGGATTGTTTTTAACAATGCTGTTGAATATTAAGCATGTTACACCATGTTATAGGCTAGCTGATATTAGATCCCTCCTCTATAGCTAGCTATATAATCATGAATTGATCATTATTTCATCATTTCTTGAATAACTTTCCTAAGGAAAATATAAGAGACTAGCCTTATGACCCCCTCACTCATCATTTCACACCAGCTAAGCTAGAGTATTATATAGAAAAGGGGCAGACTGGATACAATCTCTTTAGACTTCAATTGCATTAGCAGCACTATTTTAATTTTGCAAGCAAAGCAGATTTTAATTTTGAGGATATGCTATTCTGGAGCTAGAAAGATTGCTCAGAAGTCAAGAACACGTATCCCTCCTGATGATGCCAAACTTGGCATCCCAGCACCAAGATCAAGTGGCTCACACCCTCTTGTAATTCTAGCTCCTGTGGCCCTAAAACCCTCTTCTGGCCTCCATAGGCCCTGCATTCATGGGAACAAAAACATATAGAGAAATACACATATACATATAATTAAATATTAAAAGACATGCTAATTTGAAATAAACAAGTCCAAATATTCAAATAAGAAAAGGAGTTAGGCCACGCAGTGGTGGTGCATGTCTTTGATCCTAGCACTAGGATGCAGAGGCAGGTGGATCTCTGATTTCAGGGCTACCCTAAACTACAATGTGAGTTCCAGGAAACCAGGGTTACATAAAGAAACCATACCTTGAAAAAAAAAAAAGAAAAAGGAGGAGGATGAAGATAAGGAAGACAAGAAGAAAAGGAAGTTGAATGAAAACATTTTAGTAAGACATTAAGAACTGCTCTAACAATCTGACTTAGCTATTTAACACTAAATAGTCTAGGTGATCTTTTGCTTTTAAAGGAATTGGTCAAGATATTGTCTTATTTTTATAGATATGGAAAAACTTTTATTTTTTTAATCTTTTTTATTGATTATTTTCTTTATTTACATTTCAAGGTTATCCCCTTTCGCCGTTTCCCCTCCAAAAACACCTTATCCCACCCTTCCCTCCCCTGCTCACCAACCCACCCTCTCCTTCTTCCCTGTCCTGGCATTCCCCTGCACTGACCCAAGGCTTCTCCTCCCTTTGATGTCCAACAAGGCCATCCTCTGCTATGTATACAGCTGGAGCCATGGGTCCCTCCATGTGTACTTTTTGGTTGGTAGTTTAGTCCCTGGGAGCTCTGGGGGTACTGGTTTGTTCATATTGTTGTTTCTCCTATGGGGCTACAAACCCATTCAGCTTCTTGGGTCCTCTCACTAGCTCCTCCATTGGGGACCCTGTGCGCAGTTCAATGGTTGGCTGAGAGCACCCACCTCTGTATTTGTCAGGTAATGGCAGAGCCTTTCAGGAGACAGCTAAACCACTATGTTCATAGCAGCCTTATTTATAATAGCCAGAAGCTGGAAAGAACCCAGATATCCTTCAACAGAGGAATGGATATAGAAAATGTGGTCCATCTACACAATGGAATACTGCTCAGCTATTAAAAACAATGAATTCATGAAATTCCTAGGCAAATGGATAGAACTATAAAATATCATCCTGAGTGAGGTGACCCAGTCACAAAAGAACACATATGGCATGCACTCACTGATAAGTGCATATTAGCCCAGAAACTCAGAATACCCAAGATACAATTCACAGAGCATATGAAGCTCAAGAAAAAGGAAGACCAAAATATGGATACTTCAGTCCTTCTTAGAAGGGGGAACAAACTACCCAAGCAAAGTGTGGAAACAAAGTGTGGAGCAGAGACTGAAAGAAAGGTCATCCAGAGACTGCCTCACCTGGGGATCCATCCCATATACAGTCACCAAACCCAAACCCAGACACTATTGTGGGTGCTGACAAGTGCTTGCTGACAGGAAAATAATCTTTAGTTAATTGGTAACAAAAATGACAGAGATGTCTGCCTTTGCCTGACTGAAACCTATACACAGAAAAAAATGGAGAAAATAACTCCATCTAACCTATGCCATCACCCTGAGGAGCAAGAAATGGATATGCAAATAGTCTCTGTGGCGTTCACTGGAGCTCCCACTGAGAAGAATGCTCTGCAGCAATACACTTATGAGCAATGAAAAGAACGCCAAGAACTATGAGACCAAATGGACCAATGAAATGGGCATACCTGCCTTCTGAGGCTCCCTTCAAGTGTTCTTGGAAAAAAAAAAAAAACTAGACACGTATTAGGGCAATGAAAAAGCATCTTTCTAATGGGAGAGGAAAAAAATGATGTGTGACTAACTCAGTTTTTCAGCTGTGTTTAGAATATGGGCATCCAGGCCAAACTGTTGGCCATGCCATGACTTCTTGCTGCTTAACGTCAGCGGTTGCCCCATGAGTATACGAACGTTGATCTAGCTGATATATAAGAGGCACATGTTGACTGTATGTGGGACTGTGAGTAGGTTGTTTCTCTTGTTTTGTAAGAAGTTGTAAATCTGCCTAAGAAGCATAAACAGCACCGAGAGGAGCAATAGAGAGCCTTCTGTTGCTAGCTTGGACCCTGAAGCAAGCATGGTACCTCTAGTTCTACCTCCTAGCCCTACGTTTCCCCCATTTATATCAGTTACATGTTGTGGCACATCCCCAAGACCACCAGGCATGCATGAAGTGGGAAAACCAAGACGGAATTCCTCTTTTATAGCTAGAGAGTCTGAAACACCTCTTACAAGCCAATTTGAAAAATAAAGAATCCATTGTTCCTTCAGAGTGTAAAAGTCCACCTCGAACAAAAATATTCACTTGAGCTTTGCAGACATAAAAGTGTCTCTGATATGAGAACATTTCTTGGATGTCTACCTAGACTAAAATCTAATGTGGTTGGAGAACTGAAAAGTTTATCTAGAAAGTAGTCTGGGGAGTGGGGTGCAAATGGAAAGTCAGAAACCCTAGGCAAATGAGTCTACTGAAATAGAAGCCAAAATCATAATGCTTCTACCAACCTCCATCCTACCAAGTAAAGAGGTATAATAAGGCAGCATGGCTCAAATTACATGTCTTGTACAATCAGAAATTGATTTCTTCCTGGATTTAATTTAAGATGGCTTTATAGATTCACATGTACAATTTTATGGTTAATAGAAAAATTAACTGCTTTTGTTTTCCTCCAGTTTTTTTTTTCAGTCTAAAATCAAATAGACCAGAAAAAAAGTTATGCTTCCAGTCCTGTCAAATTCCTCCTCCACCATGATTCACTGGTCCCTGGTATGTCATGTCTGTCCTGGACGAGAAGCAGATGTCATTCCAATAAGACCTCTGTTTCCTTGAACCTGCAGCTCCATTCATCACTTTTGTCAGATGCTGAGCTCACACAGCCACTTGGACCAGACTCAAGGACCCACAGCCTCTGTGAATTCTAAAGGGAAGGGAGGATCCTTTCATGAGATGCCTCAGACTGTAGCAATCTTAGAATCAAGAAATACTGGTGCACAATTACAACATTCGTCCAAAGATCAACACGATAGTTGGCTGCAACAAGAATGATCCAGAATTCTTACTTCCTTTACAAGCAGCTCGTTTTGTAGTAAGATGACTCTTAGACTTTTGTAACAAGCAAGCAGTAGAATGGTATTAAACCCTGCTACCATTATCTTCTCTCACCAGGAAGTGCAAATCAAGGACTTGAGTGCTGTGTCCCTCATGCATAGCCCGAGTTAGCTATAGCTATTTTGTGCCTCCACTTCTCCACATATAAAATCACCTATAAGTACTCAACCACCTCCCTTCCATTGCAGAGCTAATATTACCTCGACGAAAAAATGTCCTATGTGCACCATTCCAAAGAATTGTCCCTTTTGTGTAAGGGTTGGCAAATAAATGATTGGCAAAGAAATAGGCCCCGGGACATATGGAAAGGAAGCCCTGCCATCTCATACTTGGTTTTGGTTTGAAGAAGTAAAAAAAAATCACACCACTGAACATTGTAACAACCACTCGATATTTTATGGGTTGGTAGTAGCTTCCAACAGCATCTGAAATTGAGCACTGGCCCAAATCTTTTTGATGAAGTAACAAAATGTGGACGCTGATAAGCAGCAGGCAATTTCCTCCCAAGTTGAGCCCACAAATTGCTTGGAAATGTTAACACTACAGTCTAGAGCATTGCTGCGCTCTTACCCCTTCTGGTAAGTGCCACTTTCTCTAGATGGCAGTGGCGATCCAGGCTAGAGAGCTGTGCAGATGGTGTGGAGAAAGTGGGAGCTTTGCACTCATTGTGAGCTGAAATGGCCTGGCTGGGAGATAAAGCTTTACCTTTTCCCTTCTGCTAAATCCTCAACAGCCTTAATCTCCATGAAAAGATGTGCTCATTTCCCCTTTCAATGACACCACAAAGGACCATAGGGCCAGAGACTACTCATGAAGACACAATACACACAGAACATCAACTACCTTCCTGCACAGACTACTATGCCAACTGATTAAAGTCATCGGGTTACTATTTTAAAAGGGCTACAAATTGATCTTTTATTTAAGCCTATTTGTTTCTTATAGCACAGTTCTGCAAGCACTGCACTCGTTCCTTTTAATTGCATTTAGTTCTAGGAGAATTAATTATATAGTCATAAGATAATTTGTTGATTTATATGAGTCGTATAGGAAATAATCAAACAGGATCCATTTCAAGGTTACCTCTAACAACATAGCACAAATACTTAGTTGCTCAGGCCCATGACTCATTCTAATAATGTATAGCTGCCCAAATGATGAAGTCAGTAAGATAGAGTGCTAGGCTCATATACAGTTCTTTTCATGGTTCCATTCCCTGTTTCTGAAGCACAGCTAACCATGAGTGCTACATATAATACAGCAACTCGTAGGAAAGATGAGTGCTAGCTATAGAAACCGCCAAGAATATGGGATGCTACAAAGCTGAAATCTTACCCATTTGAATGTAAAGTCTCAGTGTTGGGGTGCCAATAAACACAGATATTAATAAACACTTTGCTCATGTTTCTTACCTTTCCTACATCCCAGAAACTCATTCTAGAGTTACTGTTCTCTTTTTAAAAGAATTTTGTACCAATTAATATGTTTTAATGCATCATAGGCATAAGAAGAGAGATATGTTTGAGGGTCACAGAGAAAGACCATCAAACACATATTTCCAAGATCTTCATATTTTTGCTGGATATCCTTATGTCAACTTGGCACAAGCTAGAGTTATCTGGAAGGAGAGAACCTCAGTTGAGAAAATGCCTCCAAAAGATCCAGCTGTAAGGTATTTTCTTCATTTGTGGTTGATGGGGGAGGAGCCCAGCTGGTGGTACCCTGGGCTGGTAGTTCTGGATTCTATAGGAAAGCTAAGAAAACTATGGGGAGCCGCTCAGTAAGGAGCACCTCTTCATAGACTCTGCATCAACTCCTGATTCAAGGTTTCATCCCTGCTTGAGTCCCTGCCCTGACTTGCTCCAATGATGGATTATGATCTGGAAGTGTAAGCAAAATAAACCTTTTCTTCCCTGAGTTACTTTTGGTCATGATGTCTCATAACCCTATAGCAACCCTGACTAAGTGTTTTTAACTGTGAGTGACCCCAATTCTGTGATTGCACTAGTCATTACAAGATAAGGCACAAAATGAACTAAGAACTTGAAAGGGATGTAAAGTTATGTAGAAAAACATGTTAAATATGCAGGGAAGACTTTCCTGCTTTATGTTATAGTGGTTATAAACCTCCTAAACAACATTTAAGACACAGAAAATTATCTATCAGTTCATCCATATCCCAACATTAACCAGAAATCTTCCAAATGTCAAATGCACTATTCTTATTTGTTCACTTTCTTGCTTGCATATGTTGAGACAGGTTCTCACTGTATTGCCCTGGCTGGTCCAGAACTTTCTATGTAGACCAGGGTCTGGTCTCAAACTCACAGAACTCTGCCTATCAGTCTCTGCATTCAGAGTACTGTCTTTTAAAAGGGACACACTATTCTAATTTTTTTCTTTTAGAACTAATTTTAACAAATGTTTTAAAAGCATGTCTGTGTGATGAGCAAAAGAACCATTCACTTTTGGAATTTGATGGCACTGATACTTTAATAGTCCTCACAACAATTAAAAGTCATGCCATTCAGATCACTTTCAGCTAAGGGAACTTAATAAAGAAAAGAATTTAAAATTTCTTAAATCAAGTAGCTCTTTATGTATCCTAATAAAACCCTGCTTGCCCATATTTTACTTCACAAAAGCAACGCTATCACAATATGCAATGGATGTACAGTCATACTGGAAACCAAGGCATTGATGTGTTTTCACAAAATTTTTGCTAGTTATGAAATTGTTTGAGGTTTCCTTTAGCTGCTATTTTGTTTTGTTTGTTTGCCTCTTTTCTGCTAATTAAAATTTCAGAATGCTTTTCAGACGTTGACTCACTAAAAGGTAGGAGTTCGTGTCAACTGTTTAGCTTGCTGAAAAGGGTAATGACGCTCTAATCATAGTTTCTAAATTTAGAAAATGCAGTCTAAATACTGGGTCTGCCCTTTCCTTCCTCGCCCTCTGCTGTCTCTCCCTTGTTCTTTCCCACACATCTAATTCAATAATAAACATCTTTGAAGAGAAATGAGATGCTTTCCATCTTTGAGTTCATTTCAATTTAAAAAAAATTCTGGTGAGTTACATCAGATGTGTTCTTGACAGAAGTCTGCACAAATCAGAAGTGTAGGGTGTAATTCCCAACAAGATTTTTCTAAAGAAGCAAAGTAGGTAATATACTCATTTTCTGAACTTAAGGAACCGTTATCTGTCCTGATGCTTCCTACCAAGAAAGGAGAAACCAGTTAATTTTTTTAAAATAGCATTTTAAAAACAAGAGAACTGTAAAGAGATTCTACCATCAATCCCCATATCCATGATATCCTGCCCCAAATCTTCGGAATGTTTTATCATGAATCAACTGTCAGGAAAAAAATGTTGAAGAAATCAAAGATAGCTACATGATGCCAACCACTGAGTTACAGTGTGAACAAATAACTCATTAAGTCAGCATGACACACTGCATTCTTAGTGCTAAGGCCTGCAGGAGCCCTAAAGGGGAATATGTTAATATGCTGGAAAGACTAGAAACAACACACACATATAATGCCAATGCTCCAGAGATCGAGGCATAAGGATACAGACTACTTGGTCTACATATTGAGCTTGCAGCAGGGCTAGTGCTACGTAACCAGAAATAAAAAGATAAATTATAAAATTAAAGGAAAACTATGTCTTCAAAGTATGTAATAAATATTGATAAAAATGAGAAGAGAAATAATATTCAATAGGGCTGCAGGTGTAGCTTATTTACCTGGAGTTTCATCAGTAATAATATATTAACAAAAAGACTGTAACAAAAAGCTATATGGCCTTGTCACCTACAAAGTTCAGATTCAGAAGTGCAAACTGTGATGATGCACACTCAACATTCTAAGGATAGGAAGACAAAATCTAGAAAAAAATGAGCCTTCAGTTCTACCTTGAGTTCTTCCATTGCTAACATGAAGAATTTTTGCCTTATATCTAAACACACATACACACACACACACACACACACACACACACACTTTCATTGCTAAATCAACTCTTCTGAGCCACCACATTAAAAGCAAAATTCTTCAGTGTTTCAGAGATTCTTTATAAAGGAGAGGTTATTATCAAAACAGTGTCCCGGTTAGAATGAGCTTTTTCCTCTGTGTATCTCTTTACTGGAGAAATGCTGACAAAGGTCATTTTCTGAGTCCTACATTCACTTCCATAAACTATCACATCCTCCAACATCAGTGAGTGGCTAATCACTCAGTAGTCTCATACTGTCTTTTCCCATGACTAACCATAGTACTCAATTCTCATTTAAAAGTTTACAAGATTTTTAAAGAAAGGAGTATGAGCTGTTTTCCAAGAGGAATGTCATAGTGGTAGATTCTGAGCAAGTTCCTTAGGGCCCTGAAGGATGCATGTGAATGTGAATACTTATTTTACCTACAGAACATTCTCCTGTTGTCACAAACATCTCCTAAAGTCTCAGTATCCATCTGTCTCACTTGCCCATTTGAACGTTGCATTGTTTATAAATAAGTTCATATATTTCATCATATGAACCAGGATACTTCGGTCACTAAAGGACCCTCACACATCTACTCACAGAGCGAATCGGTGCTCTTCACAGTAAATGAATAATAACTTAGAAGCTTTTGAAAAGAAGTGATCTCAAATCATTGTTCAATAAGTAAAATAATCTCTCAAAGACAAACATAAAACTTGCTCATCTTCCCCCAAATTAGCTATGTAGCTCAAGGTCAGCAAGGGAAAGAAATTCCTCCTGATGCTGACAAAGCCATCTGTGCTTCAGAAATGGCTGTCAGGTGCCTCCAGAAGCAGCAATCAAATGTCATTAACAATCAAAATCATGACAATTAAATACAAGGATGTATCAGGGTCTTATTATCCAAATTGCAAGGAAAAGAATGCAAACCCCTTCTTCTCTCAAAGAAAGCAGCAGTTAATTTACTTTTTAAGTCCAATGGATTCCAAACCTTATTTTCTGGAGAATAATACACAGGGAAAAAAACACAGATGATAACTAGAAATGGAAAGATTCTCTCTCTCTCTCTCTCTCTCTCTCTCTCTCTCTCTCTCTCTCTCTCTCTCACACACACACACACACACACACACAGACACACACACACACACACATGCACACATACACACACAGACACACACACACAATTTCAAGACCATATTCTCTTATTGCAGATTTCCATCCAGGCCATTTTAATGACTAAGGAAATGTATTCTGGGAAGGTTTGGCATTTTTAAAAGTTCAGAGTTGAGAGCACACATTCTATAAATAAGTCTACAATGAAGTGCTAAAGCATTTATTTCTGATTTCTTATTTCACAAACTAGGAACTAGGCATGAAAATATAGGGCCATAAAATGCTTAAAAAGTAGATTACTAGAAACTAATAGAACATATTAGTATCCACTGAGCCAATGATGGCTCAAATGGCATTTTGAATTCTTGCAGAGAATATGAACATGACCTTCATGGGTACCATTTACAGAAAGCAATTTTATTTACATTTTTAAGTCCACATAAAGGTGAAAGATGATACTGCTACAAAATGGAACATTTAATTTTTTGCCCCAAGGCACAAGTAAGCTCTCCCAAGGTCAAATGTAACAAAAGACTGAAATGAAACAGACTCTTTCCCATCATCTCTTGCCAGAGGATTTCCACATTGGCCAGGAAAATCTTGAACCTACTTTTATTCTTAGCAAATAGAAAGTGTTCTAGACTCTATGTAAACCTCAGAATTCTATAAAATATTCTATGGGACTTTAGCTACCTTCATTTAAAACCACACAAGCAGAATGTAACAAAAATGCCTATATTGAAATAAACCATCTGGGAATCTTCTTTACTATCACATATTTTAAAAGCTAAGCAGATGTATTATTTTAAATCTCTTGGTTTGTGTCTGTTTACAGAAACTGGCAGAAGGCTGTGGATTTCCATCTCTTTGTGTGATAAGTCTGTTACCAGACAAAACCCTTTAAAATAAACATCCCAGGAAAACTAGAGGTTCTGAGTCAGACAAGTGGTGTCCCCTCACAAGAAAACCACTCCTCTTTCCCTCCACGTCTACCTGCTCAGACACAGCAAAGAATTCAAAAGAGCATACATGTCATTGGTTAAGACAGATACAGATGTTATGGGTCATTTTCAACTCCGCCACAGACGACTAAGACCCAGTGCCCTGATCTAACTCATTGCTTTACCCAGAGACACAATGATCATTTTTCACAGTGCACAGGCCAATAGATGCAAACTTCCTAAAAGTCTTACACCTCTCACACACTCATCAAAAGCTAAAGACAATTATCAGTGCCAATCGTATGCTGATAGACTATCCCCAGTTAATGAGAAGCCATATCTAATAAAAGTACTGAACTGCTAATTTTAACTAATTTTAGTTAGACTCATATTCCAGACCCACAATGGTATGCATATTCATAAATGCACATGCATATATAAAGATCGACACCAAAACAGGCATAATATAATACGGTAACTAGAAGCTTTGACTCAAATATCAGACCACCTGAGATGAAATTTTCTTGTCTTTCACCAATTATACCTTCAATGTTTCATTTATGTCCTCATCTATAAAATGATGAACAATGAAGATTGCCAAGCTGATCATAAGAACATGGTGGTATTAATGATAGTAATGGGATCTAACTAGTATCATCTCATAGCATTGTTAAGAGATAGTGTAGACCAGTGGTTGGGTACTTGCCTAGCGTGTACAAGGACCTGGTTCTGATGACAAAGGAAAATGGAACATTTTCTCTCTTGGCTATTATTTCTATAGCCTCCCCACTCTCTTGTAAATCTAAGACATGCAGTTAAGTGTTTATTTTAAAATTTAAAATTAAAGAAAAGTCTGCTCTTGGGGGCCCAGGCCAATGCCTGTGAAGGATATATGTGGTGGCTAATAGAAGAATGGGACAGCATGTGATAAGGTCAGTGAGGCCCTCTGTCTATTAAATTAACTTGTGCACACTTTGGGGGAGGGGGTTCACCAGTGCCTTTCACTTATGCCTTTCATGCAATTACCCAGGCATTCACCTAAAACTAATTCCAAAGGTGAAATTCCTCCTGCCACTAGATGCTTGAATCTTAAAACCCACTAAGCTTTTAGTTTTTATTGCAACTCTACACAAATTTTAAAAGAATTTCAAGAATTCAAAACTAAATTAAAAGCAGATACTGATCACAAACTATCTGCCCCAAAATTGTACCTCAGCACTAGCTCTTATTGAAACATCACAAGATTCCTTCTCTGCATCAAGCAGGCTGTTCATTGACCCTGGTGTGTTCTATCTGTTCCATTTCCACCAACATCTGACCAATAGAAATGAAATGGGCTTTCTTATTCTTTGAGTCACAATGTATACTATCAACACTAAATAAATATAAGTTTCTTGGAAGCAATGGGTGGCTATCCAGCAATCAACTGCTAGAAAAACTAAACAAAGAACAAGGTAGCCATCCATTAATCCTTGTGGGTCATCACTCCAGGGACTCTGCAGGCACCACTTGGAAGGCTGTCCCAGAAACCTTTCTTTGTAAAGAGTAGCAGTATTTGTCTTTACTCATTCATCATTGGTGCTATACTCTACCCATCCTTCTAAGCTCTTTATCACACTAACTCAGTGATACCTCAACAATAACTGTTGCACAAGAGGAGTTTATTAGTCACATATAGCAAATAAAGAAGTTGAGGGAGGATCTGAAAAGTGAAATTTACTCAAGGTTATAGAATTCAAGAAAAAAGGCATTATCTTCCTCTCATTTCTCTCTCTCTCTCTCTTTCTCTCTTTCTCTCTCTCTCTCTCTCTCTCTCTCTCTCTCTCTCTCCTCTCTCTCTCCTCTCTCTCTCTCTCTTTCTCTCTCTCCCTCTCTCTCTCCTCTCTCTCCTCTCTCTCTCTCCCTCTCTCTCTCTCTCTCTCTCTCTCTCTCTCTCTCTCTCTCTCTCTCTCTCACACACACACACACACACACACACAAGGCTTTCTAAATGTTGCAACCTTTAAAAAATGTAACAAATTGCTGAGGAAGAGAAGAACTCCTGGGATGGCCAAACACAGTCCTATTTTCTCCCTCTTGCTCAAGTCATCTTTCATTGGAATGGGGAAACTTAATCAGTTTCTCCTCACCGTGATTCCACTTCACAATGAACTCCTTGTTGGTAAACACTCAGCAGTCATACGGTGTTGCCCATCAAAAAAAAAAGAAACTGGGTGATGTCTTTTAAGGGAGTATCATTTATCTTAAGAGATGTGGGCTCATCTTTAATCCACCCACCCCAACTCCTTTCACCATTTTCTCATGAAAAAAAAAATGGTGGTGGAGCAATCTCTCAAGCTTCATGAGTGTGTCTGGTCACACATTATTCAGACCGATTCTAACTGGGAAGGATCTCAGTCAAGAATTCAAGGTGGGATTCAGTGTCTAAAGCCAAATCATTTCCTTTCTGTGCCTCTCCTTTCTGTGTTCTTTTTGTGCTGTTCCCTATAGAATAGTTCTCCAGGTGGTGTAGATAGGAAAGTGAGCGCTCAGCTCATTGAAGCTATCAGCAGCTCTGCGTTACTTCAGTAATGACTAGAAACTGCCCTGGCCTCTTCTGTAAGGCTCTCCTCAACTCTGCCTTGTGAAACTAGAAGTAACAAGGTTGAAAATCTAAATGAGGTGCCCATCATTCCACTAAAATATTTCTTGTGAAAAAGATGAAAACCTGTGTGATGTTCTTCAAGTTCTTCATTAGCCAAGACCGAAGAAATAGTAGTCAGTACAACCTACGAATAAGTTCTTTTTTCATACACAGTAGTTTGCATCTTTTTTCTCTACATTTAATTCTGGAAAACGATAAATAGCACCACTGTGATACGAAGACATTATTCGCAAATTGAGGATTTGACTGAGAGTATTGCACAGTTCCAGTTGCAGAGGTCATGCCCCACCCTGCTATAAACCCAGCCATGCAACAGTAAATTACACTAGTATGGCCATAAGCTTGAAAGTTAAATTTGGATTAATAGTGACATTTCCTAAGCTGAAAGTGGAATGGACTTCACAGATTCATACATTTTAGAGCTTCCCACCAAATCCTGATCAACACCCACAACCAATCCACCTATTGGTAAAGCCAGGATATTTTGTTATTAATTTGGAGTGACCAGTTCTGTCAGGGATACAAAACTGATTCTAGCTAATAAGAGCCTGGGACGGAGAAGGAAACAGTGTGACCATGTTCCCAAGGTCTTGGCTACCTGCAATTCTCAGTGATTCCTCCATCAAGGAAAATGAAGAATAAAGAAGAAAAGAAGTTCACAGTGGGGCCTTATGGCATTTCATAAATGTCTACAAAGGAAAATCATAGAATACTTGAGAAAATGTAGTTTTATATTTGTTTGAAGGAAGAAAAGAATGAGGATCTGAAATTTTTCCAAATATTGCCTGGATAACAAAAGATTTCTTAAAAAAAAAAAAAAAAGACTGCATTTAGAAAGTCATTTTGTGAAGTTTGGTGCAGAAACAAAAACGTCTGTCCATTTGCTTATTCAAAAATACACATAAAACATCGATAGGTACAATTTTCATAAATATGCTATTGATAATTTTAGAAAAAATAATAAAATGCAGTGTGCAGGGTTTTTTTTTCCTCATCTGTGACCTCCTAGTGACCTGTGGATCTCTTTCTAATCTGTTAAGACAATAGATGGATCTGTCCTAAAAAATTTTATTATGTCCTTAGATGTTACCTTGAAACCTTAACAATCAGTTTCAAAATGAGTCAAGTCCATAAAAGAAGGGACAGCCTTATGATTAGCACATCAGTGCACAAAAACGGACAATAAAATTTCCATCACATTGCCGAACCCACTCAAAACAATCAGATATTTCGCTGAACCGTTTACGACTATCGATTGCACAGCAAACTCGACTTTTATAATCTTCCTCTTTTAAACAGGTGCAATATTTTACAAGGGCTTCACAAGTAGGAGGTTGTGCGTGTAAAGCAGTCCATTAATTTTATATAAGCTATTTTATATACCTGTGGGTCTCTAATAATACCCAGCTACAAGGTTACAAGGAGAGGAATTGTCTTCCAAAGTCCAACTGCAGTATACATATGTGAATGACTCTGCAGGTATCACGCTGGTGGTTGCTCCCAACCAACACTATTTTCATGTAATAGATGAAAACTACAGACAGGTATTAAAGAAAACATGCTGGAAAATCCAACCTGAAAATTTAAAGACAAGAACTTATGAGGGAAAAAAAAATTGTCCCTGCATTGTCCCTGCATGGACTCTGTTAAAGAAATAGACATTTAAAAAAAAAAAAAAAAAAAAAAAAAAACCTAGCTCTGGTATGCTGCATGTACATGTCTGTGTTTACTCTGTAAAGCACAAATCTTCAAGCCCAAGAAAATTCCTCTAAACTTTTCTACCAAAAGTTTTCTGACAATAACCTCTTGGGCAGGGAAATCGGTGCCTCTGCATTTTAATCTGTGACTGTCAATTATATCACATCATCTCTGTGCTGTCTCTGTGAGGCCCTGTTAGCATATGTGTGAGTTTGTGCCTTGTACGAGAGGCAGTAGAACGTAGGGCCCAGTGCCAGCTCAGTCTTTCTGTCTGGCTGCCTACTTACTCACTCTAGCAAGTACAAACCCAGCTACTTGTTCATGGAAGTTAGTACATTCTAGTAAGTGTCTTTCTCACGTCAGTGAGACCTCTCTGTAAAGAGGAATGACTATGCGGTCTGACTTCTCACAGCAAAGCTGCTCTCGTCTTGAATAGAAGTAAATTAAAAGGACATTTCTGCTCATATCAAAGTAGGCTTATTACTTCAGTATAAGCACTTCTTTAATATTCCTTCTCAGCATGCCACATAAATATAAATAAAAAGGCTCTCCACTGGATGTGAGTCTCATATATCTCACAGAGTTTAATTATAAAGCCTCTAAACATAAAGATGGTGAGAGGAAAAAGGTACCAGTAGATCATACAGCCCTGGTGTTGTATTGGCTAGCGTCTCTAAGAACAAGAAAATGAAAGTACCTAGGTAGCCAGTATATCACAAATGGTTGTGCTTCAAGGAAAACAAGGTTGAATGGGAGTAATCAGATATTTTTAATGTAATGCCTGGAAGTCTACAGGTTTTTTGGGAGGTGAGGGAGGGGAGTTGTTGTTGTTGTTGTTGATGATGATGATGAGGAGGAGGATGAGGAGGAGGAGGAGGATCTTGTTCTTTCTTGTTATGGCTATAACAATTTTACTGTATCAAAGGAAGAGTTAGGTTTCTTAAGTTCGCATGTGTTTTCTGTACAATCCTTGGGACCTGATATATATGAAGACCAGGATCCACAAACTAGCACGTTACCCTTAGAAACTAACCAGGAAAGTTTCGTGTGCCCATAAAGGTGTCATCCTGAAGCCACTCACGGGGACTGTGCCAAGGAGGTAAGGCTGGAGAAAGAAAAAAGAAACTGAGGAACACTTCTAGTCCAGGGGGCAAGACCCTGGGTAGTTCAGTGGGTAGGGTAGGACCCTTTCCAAGTTGGGTCTTGGAGAATTGTGGAAAGACTGGCCTACAGGCAAAAGGACAGAATTTCACAGAGAGGGTGCTTAGCTGCAAATTGCCTGCCCCAGAACCTTGGAGAATGCTCTGGAGACATTGCACCAAAATCTTCCCTTTCTTTTCTTTCTCTGAATCTCATCTTTCTGCAAGCTAGCTTCTCCTGCAGGTTATAGAGTGCGGCCTGCTAGATCTCTGCTCCTTTAATACTGCCGGGAATTTAAGAATCTGCTGTCTTAAAAGGATTGACTCAGCTAAGGCAAGAGAATCAGACAACTTCCAAGCCAACCTTAGCCTTTGACACAGACAACCCCTAGCGCCAGCGCCTGGTACTATTCGGTTTATTTCTGGATTGTGTCAGCTGTGTGGCCGCTGGTGAGCAGGGACTGAGCTGGGAACACTTTAAGTGACTGCAGTGTCAGCTCTAGAGTGCACTGAGAAGTCCGTGGGGAGTATGGGAGTGTAAAAGTGTGGGGGGGGGGGCTGCTTGTGTGGGGATGCGAAGTGGGTTTTGGGGGGGAGTCGGATTATTGTTGTTGTTTGTTAAATATAAAAGAACTCCCCCACCGCCGCATCCCGGGTCTAATGATGATAGATTCCACGCTGCATCAGTCCCCACGCCGGCAAACCTAACCACGGAAAATAATGAGGCTATATCCCCATTCGTCTGCATTAAAGGCGAACCAGGCACTTTCGATAGCAAATATATCGATTCCCTTGCCCAGGCAGTGGTTTGTCCTGCTTCCCGTGAATAATTACTATCCTTTAGAAATTCATAATAATTAGGACTTTTCTGCACCCCTCCCCCACTCTCTCCCACCTCATAGCTCAACATTTTAAAGGCGCATGATGCAGCACGGCATTTGGATAGTTCTACTCACTTCTCAGTGAGGGTGATGGGGCCGAGATAGCTATGCTCAAGTGATTTTTTTTCCCCTGAGAACAGAAAGACAGTTTCCCTCTCGGTACCTCAGTTTCCCCGTTTGTGTCTTTCACATTGTTAAAGAGTCTTCTATCTGCACGTTACGTGATACATGTTTCTGATTGGGAGAAAAATAGACTTAATAAACAGAAAAAAAGTGAAAGATAGGATTCTCGTGCCCCGCCCCCGCCCCTAATAAACTGATAATCACGTGACGTCCCAACCCTAGATGAAGTACGAGGAGGAGGAAGTTGTAAATCAGAGGTTCAGACCACAGAAGACACACTGGCGGGCCTAGCGACTAGAGCTCGGTGTTCCTAGATGATTGGCAGGGGAGAGTGGGTTGTTAAACTCGCACCAGGGTGGTTAGAGAGGTCCGCAGACAGCGAGCATCCTAACTCGACTTTAATGCCCTGCGGGGAAGGCCCTGCGCCCCAGGCGGGGCGGAGCTTGGGGCGCTGGCCGTGGTGCTGAAGATGGCTCTCCAGGCCTCAGATAGGCACCCGGCGGATTCCGGCACAATCCACTACTGGGTTTCTCCACGGAGGACCGCCGCTGGCCGGCCTGCATCTCAAGGAGTACTGAAGGTCGGTGAAGGAGACCAAAAGTTGACCAGAAGCAGTGTTTTGGTGCGATGGCATGGGGTTCAAAGGCAAGAGCACTGCAACCTTATTTTTTATAAAACCTGCTGGGATTTCTCCTGATCACAGGAGGCAAAAAAGTAGACAATGAAATGCGTGAATGCGAAGGATTAAGGGCGGGCAACCTTCCCAGCCTGTGCGTTACAGCTTTGGGTCGAGGAGTGAGTCGCAGAGTGAAGGCGATGAAGACTACTACGTCGAAGAAAAGTTTCTCGATTCTTACAGAGATGACGGAAATGGTTTTCCAAATCGATGGGGGGAGGGGATCTAGGACTTGGTGTCTGAAGTGTGAGATGAGAGCCGACCCTCTGGCGGGACCAGAGTACTTGGCTTTGGTTCGAGCCCTTGGCAGCTGCTGGGCGTGTATGAGGACGCCGGGGTGATGTGGGTGAGGCTCGGCTGGCCGCAGGTTCTCTCAGGGACGCGCGTAGCCCCCTCGGTGGCCAGTTTCTAAGGAAACACTTGGCTCTTCCAAGCAACAATTTGTCACATTGTGGGAGAAAGAAACGGTACAAGAAAAGCCTCCGGGTTCTCCATTCTCATGCAGATGAGGCGTTGTGCACCGCCTGGGCCTGTGAATCCCCGCCCCCACTCCGCTCCCGTCCCATTTCCGGCTTGAGCCAGTTAAATACCCTCTTTCAGTTAAAGGAAGTGTGAGCTAAGGGAGCTTTTCTGATGCTCGGCTCGAGGGGCTCGGGCTGCCCTCTCGCTACCCCAAGGACCCCTCTCGGCTAGCAGCTTAATCAGCGGCCCGCAACTCCTGGACTCCTGGATTTCCACCCTCCAGATGAGATAAAAAGGGGGGTGGGGGTTCTACGATAAAGGGCAGCCCAACCCAACAAGGAATTTTCTCTGTATATCCCCCAAATACACACACACACACACACGCCAGCTCTCACCTCTATAGTAAGGTACACTAGGAAACGCTGTTTACAGAGTAGGTGATTAGGTTTGCAGCTGGCGGCAAAGAAGCAGCGCTCTCATCAGAAGTTTAAACAACAGTCAGTGGCGGGGAGGGCAGACGACAAAGTTGAAAAATAAACAAACATGTTCATAGGCGCGCGCGAGGGGGGACGAAGAAGCCGCCAACACATATCATCTCAATAAAAAGCCGCTCTTGGAAAGCTTGCTTAGTAATTGAGACGGGCGCGCTTTTCTGATCTGGGTTGGCATTTCCTCATCTCAAACTGACAGAGCCAACTCAGGAAATTGCTGGTAATATTCATCTGGGGAGCACTTTCATTAAACGTAATTCATTCGACTTTCACAATAAATTGAGTGACATCCTTACAGCGGAACCTTTTTATCCTTGATTAAGTGCTTGCCAAGCTTTGGTTCCCCACTTTATTGTCACATTCCTTCAAGCAGAGTCGTCAACATGCCAATCTGCAGCAGAAAAATGAGCGCGGTGTGTTTACCAAGCTCCGGGAGGGGTTCGTGCTGACACAGAGAAAAAGAGCTGATCTCGAACTTAACTAGCGGATAAATCAAGACCGCAACTTCCAGCAAACTCGAGGCGGGCCAGGAAGAACGGTGGCCCGGAGAAGGCAGCGGGAGGCTAGAACGGACCCGCCTTGCGACTCTGCGGCTCTCAGAAGCCGCTGACCCGACGGCGCCGGCTAGCAGCCTTGCTTGCCTCCCTTTAATTAAAATGGTGACAACTGTTAGGTCTTTAAAATGAGATCTGAAGCTCCAAGATGACAGAATTGTCCCGGGGTGTGTGTGTGGGGGGGGGGCACTTTCTTGAACTGATTCAAAGCTAGACATTTTGAGAGGGCGGGGGGAAGGAAGGAAGGAAGGAAGGAAGGAAGGAAGGAAGGAAGAAAGAAAGAAAGAAAGAAAGAAAGAAAGAAAGAAAGAAAGAAAGAAAGAAAGAAAGAAAGAAAGAAAGAAAGAAAGAAAGAAAGAAAGAAAGAAAGAAAGAAAGAAAGAGAAAAGACTGCGCACTTTCTAGCCTTCTGTTTGAAAATGAAAACCGACCAGCAAATTTGGCGAGCTTGCATTGGCCTGATATAAAGGCAGAGGAAGGGAAGGCATGCAGGTCATTGATTCTTCCTCAGATTCCCCTTTGACTCAACACCAACACCGCGCTGGGGACTCCATAGGCTGTCTGTTAGGATAACTCCAGCCAAAAGGCGGCAAACACTTCAGTACTCCAGGAGAACAGGAAGCAGGCATCCCCTTGCCAGTATGTGGCCCTTTCTCCTTTGATGATCCCAACTCCATCCCCCACCCCTTATAAAATCAAAGAAACCCAGGACAGAGAATTGCTTATTTGAAAAAGCAATATCTATGTGCTTTCATCACTCAAACGCCCTTTTGAAAATATTGTCGACGTCGGTTATTACCAGGACAATGCTGTCAGTTTCTGTAGTCTGCAGAAAATCTTCCCTCGGATAGAAAAGTAGGACATTGGGCACCTATCTCAAAAAAAAATCAACCAATTTCCCTTCCACCGGATATATTTTTCACCCAGACAACACTTTCATTAAAGGGAAAATAGCCGTCAACAATTTAAAGCCAAATAGAAATCAGCTTCACACAAAAGAAGCCACAAATTTAATAGGTTTCTGGGAAAATACCAGGAACAGAGTTGGTGAATCTCAGGTTTTCTCTCCCTCCTGCTCCCAGTGCGGAAGGCAGTGTCTTGGAGGCTCACACTAGAAGGTCCAAGGCCATAATAATACTCCTGTAAATGGGACAAAAGGGAGAGCTACCCAAGTGCTTCTCACACCTGAGAGCCGCTTTCCTGGCTAAGAGAGGGTTGCACCTTTTGGGAAAGAACCGGAAGTAGCAAGGCCCTCTCCCTGTCCTGAAGAGGCCCAGAGTGCACATTGGAATTGGCAAGACCATGCTAGGCTGCTGAGGTACAGGGTCCTCAAACTATCTGAGCTTCATCCTGTATCTGGACTTGTGCTCTGGGGCACAAAGGGGAGGAAATTTGACCTAAGGAGAAAATTTTCATGCTGCCTCCAAGAAGAAGTTTTAACAGAAAACGCTGTTAGTTGTGACTGGGTAGCTATTTTTATCTACTGTAAGAAATAATTTCAAGTTGATTTAAGCTTTCAGTGAGCAGCTAGCTCAGTCTCTAAAGGACAGGAAGTACCCAGACCCAGTCCCCGTACCTGCTCTCCTGTTTTCCTTTGGCTTTCTTATTCCCTAATCGCCATCTTCATTAGGTTAAATTCACCTAATGTTTTACCTGCTAACAATTGAGCAGTAGAGGTAGGAGCTAAAACATTGTGTCCAAAGGTTTGGAAAAGATTTTCAATTATTGCCTATTTTGACTAAGAAAACAACCAAGTTATTAGCTCTTGTAATTCCTAACAAAACTGACAGGACTTCTCCATTCATGGTGTTATGGATGTACAAATGATTGCGGGACCAGTAGCCATCCTTTGTCAGAGTCTCTGGGCTCTATTTCTGAGCAACTGTCCTTTGCGTGCTCAGGAGTGCCATCAGATCCACTTCACTCTCTGAGATGTCGCATTCTCTCCCTTATCCCTGGTGTGGTCTTCAGCTTATAAACCCAATTTATAACCTCCACCTCCCATTTTATTTAAAAAATAGACAAATAAACAAGAAACCGTATTTGTCCACTTAACCCAGTGTGCACTTTAATTCGACGTAACTGCTAGAGTCTGGTTATCTCATTATCTCATATTTAAAATATCCTGGAATTGATCCAGAGAATAAAGAAAGGACAATAAAGACTGCAGGACTTTAATAATGATAACAAGTCATACCACAGGTTTCCTCCAGATGTTCAGATGCTTAAATCTAAAATATACAATATTTAGTGAGCAGCAGTTTTCCTTACATTTATTTATAAAGCATGCTTTGCTTGTTTGTTTGTTTATTTTATGGTTAGAGTTTGCCCAGTGGTGAAACTTGAGAATTCAAGATAGTGATTTTCAGATGCTATACCTGCAGACATGCTTGTCTTCATTTTCCCATTGCAATGAGAGAGAGAGAGACAGACAGAAATAGAGAGAGAGAGTTTCTGATATGAAACCAGACAGACCCATGTCTCAATAAATACATAGTAAACACATGGTTAATTAAAACCCTCAACTTAAGACAGACATTCAGAAACCTCTGGGCCAAGAGACACACTGTGATCATTTAGCTTGTCCTTCATAACAATGACTCTCAAAGTTCAGAGACACTTAAATTCCTGTTCTGTAGGCAGTAGCCTAAAACATTTCTGTCTAGGAGATATCTAAACAAGACTTGCTCAACATGTGGGAATTAGTCCTTGGGAACTGTGGCTGGGATCCCATACCCATAGAGAAAGGGTGTACTGGGAAGCATTAGCTAGGAAGCAAGCCTCAGAGCGCTCCAGTGATTTAACTAATAGTGTAATTCACAAAAGCAAAGAACTACTTATTAACTCCTCCCTGGCTCCTGATAGTTCAAGGAAAAACAAAATGGAATAATGTGTTTTGTTTTGATTGCTTTTGGTTTTTTTGCCACCTTGCCTTCTTGGGGTTTACCTTGAAGCTGCAGCAGCTAACCTGTATGCTATCTGTCTGTTGCAAGATTTTTGCAAAGGGCTGAAATGTCCTGGGGTGCAGTCACAAATGAATGCTTGCTCCACTTCCTGTATGTAGCTGGTGCTTAATGAAACTCACAAAAAGAAGCCGTGTGTGTGTGTGTGTGTGTGTGTGTGTGTGTGTGTGTGTGTGTTGTCATCTGTTCATTGCTACAGAGTTTTAATCAAGACTCCCAACTTCTTTATTTACCTTCAACCACCCTAACATTAAGTGCCCAGTTCATCCTTTGGAACCCATCTTTATGGTAAAAGTCAGCTTCCTCCTCCAGGAAAACAGCCTGGAATTTTCCTGGCAAATAGCTGAATAGCTGTGGGGTGGCAATCCCTGAAATGTCGTCTTGGGCCACAGCCACCACCAATCTTTTGTTTTTGTGGTGTGTGTGGTTTTCTAATCCCCGACACCCAAAACAACTTTAGATTGGAGAGAAAAGAATGGACTTTTAAATCGCCTTCTCTTTTTTATTGTTCACATTTCGTATTGTTTGAGTGAAATTGGAAAAATTGTCTCCTTTCTCTGTATTGCCAAAAGGCATTCAGGTAATGAAGTCTGTAACTAAACGGTAATTGAATCAGCATAATTTGCACACTGAATGGTTTTCAAATGCTCCCAGTTTACAATTAAAGGAGAATTAATGCGCTTGTTGTTGAGAATGCCGGCGCATTAGAATAAATCCAACACTGTTGTTGTAATGAGTGGAAAACGGTTTAACTGCCAACAAACACATTTAAAATTTAACGCAACGTATTGATTTCACTTCTGCTTTTGATAGATTATTTTCCAGACTATCGAAATACTCGCTTCAAGCAATAAACTGCACCACAGCTGAGAGCCCTGGCCTTGGGTGTGTGAGCACAGCCCAAGGACATAAGACAGTCCAGAGGTTCAAATCGTGAGGTGTGCCAGAAGCAGAGGGGCGCGGTTGTTGTGATGAACAAGAGAATCAAAGGTGTTCCTCCCTTACCACTTTCATTTCCACTCCCTCCCACCTCACCCAATTTAAAAAAAAAAATATGCCCTGTTTTCTTTGATGGAACTTTCCGCCCTCCAACTCCGGGTCTTCAATGTCAGTGGGCTTACGGGACGCAGGTGAGAGCGATAATGCCCGAAGGGGAGCAATGCAAAGGACACCTTTTGCCTTCGGTCTGCGTTCTAGCGGGGAAAGCACGGGCCCGCGACAGTCAGAAAAGCGTGTCTTTTGGATTGGCTGCCCTGGCTTTCACCTGTTTACCCCCAAGGTGTCCTGTGGGCGAGGACATTGATGCGCAGCGCCCTCTGGCGTCTACTTCTGCTACCGTCAGGCGATAAAGGTGCAAAGACAGGCAACACTGAGGGTTCTTGAGATGCAGCCGGAAGCCGGAACCGGGTAAATACACGTACTCACACGCGCGCGCATATCTACCGGATTCACAGAACTCTCAGCACGCGACCGCGGGCACCAGAGCTAAGGCCGAAAGGCACGGCCACTTGCAAGAATAGCACAGTATTGCTTCCAGGCGTGTGGCTTCTGAAGCTCTTGGGAATGAAAGACACTAACACCACCCTTAGTCCCATTTATCCAGCAGGTTTCAAAACTCCAGCTGCTACTGCAGCGCCTGCGCTCCTCGCCCCTCCACAGAACGCCTTGAGTTCTCAGTGCACTCCCGTGGCCCCGAATCAGCTGTGGGGTTCGGAGCATAAGGCAACTTCGCCGGCAGAATGCAAGTGTCCCTGGCCCTCTGAGAAATCAGACGCAAAAAGGAATCACACTCTCCTAGGCTCGCACTGATGCCCATAACCCACAAGTCACACAGAGCGATGCTCCCTGCTTCTGTTCTAAGATTGTATCAAGTCCAAACCAGAAAACTGGAGGAATCTGGACAGGGCAGATTCTCTCCCTAGTGACAAGGGCTGCCATTCCCTAAAAAGAAACCCCCACTGAAACTATGGTTCTTTTATTTAATAGCAACTAGACCTTGGAAGGAGAGGGAGGGTTAGGTTTGCAGGTGTATCTCTGACCTAACTGCCCGGTCGTTTGCTATGTGTCTGGTGGATAAACTTACACCAGCTGCACCCCTGTAAGTCTCAGGAAGTTACCTGCACTTTCTTCATGTGCTACAAATCCAAACTGGGGGCGCTGGGGTAGTGGGGCAGTGGGGAGGGTCCTGTTCAGCCCTTCAACCCCACCTCCACCCGCTTCCATTTAAACTAGGTTGGGGGAAGACGTGCTGCAAAGAGTTTTCATGATTCCCAATACTTTTCTTCTCTCCCTCCTCCCAAGGCGTCCTCGCCTACTACCTCCTGGTCTCTGGACCTGTAAGATAAGGCTACACTAGTCGCTGTGGAGAATCCCGGTCCGGGAGATGGAGGAATAGAGCAAGAAGCGAGGATGAAAGCCTGAAAAACTCCCTCAGGAATCCAAACAAAAGCTTGCCAAAGTTGTTCCACACTCTGGGAACACGCAGCTCTCGCTGAACTGGCGGCCTCGCCCTCCGCACCCCCCTCCCTCACCCCAGTTGTTTAGGCTCCAGGTTAGGGAGGTATCTATCTCAAAGATGCTGGACCGATCGCGACTTACCAAGTAGACGGTGGGCTGCAGGAGGAGAAGAACGTACCAGCACGCAGCCTGCATCCTCCCTCCTCTCAAACTTCCTTGGCGGTGCCTTGGCTGAGTCTTTGTTCCTTCAAAAACATAGATCCACCTGACATCCACTTTACAGAGCAGGGAGCGCTCTCAGCAGCCTAGATACAAATGAAATTAGACATCCCATGACCACGCGGACAAGGCTGATAATCAAGCAGGGGGAAAGGGGGTCTTGGTGTGGAGTGATGGAGTCAAAAAGCTGAAAAGGGGGACACGAAGATTGGAAAAGCGAGTCAATCCAGCTCCGGAAACAAGCGAGTGCGGTCCGCAGGCGGGCGGGCGGGCGGGCGAGCTTGAGCGGTGGCAGGGGCTTCCCAGAGCCCGGCGCGTCTCGGAGCCAGCGCCCGAACGGCGGAGACCGAGACCGACCGGAGGGGTTAGGCACGGAGAGAGCAGCTCACAGGCTGCTCAGGAGGCCAACTGTCTCTGGCAGCCAGACCTGCCCTAGTGTTTGAAGGCGGGCGGCTGGGACTAAAGGCGGCGGCTGGTTCTTCACCAGCCCTGGCAGGGTTCACACACGTACACAGCAGCAGAGAGAGAGATAGAAAAAGCAAGCGAGCAAGAGACTGAGCACTGAGCGAGGGGGGCGCCGGCGGGGAAAGGGAAGGGTAGGCAGAACTGACCCGGATTAGGTGCCCGTGAAATGGGGGGTGGGGAAGGGGATGCAATTTGCATACAGGAAAGCGGGGCTCAGTTTACCCATTCGAACCTCCTAAAATACAGACAGACACACACAATCACATCTCTAGCACTACTTTTTTTTGAACCAAGGGGCGCAGCCAGTTGCTAACTTCTACAGTAGAAACCTGTCTGGGACTCTGAGGGTCACCTATCAGACGTGCCTTATGCCCAAGTAGAGTTCCACCCCGCTGCCCCTACCTGGTGATGACCACCACCCTGTCCCAAGGTGTCCCTGCCAAGAACAGTGGAGGCGACCGGTACATACCGCACAGGACTGGAGGCAAATGCAGCGAGCAAGGACCGCTCTGAACAGGCTCCATGGAGAAGCTACTAGGGCCTGGAGTCTCCAGCGCCCGGGACGTGCCCTCCCCGGAGCTCCGTCTCCATGCTCGGGCGAGGACCGGTCCAGTTGCCTCGTCCAGCCTTGGCGGAGTCGTTGTCCCAGTGCCCGGGTCGCGATCCGGATTGGTCCGCAGGAGCCTAGGCTTGGCACAGTTGGATTCCCGGTGCAGGAAACTTAAGAGGCAAGAGAAGGAGGGGCAGGTAGAGAAGACGGCGGAGGAAGGAAGAAAGGGAGGGAGAGAGACGAATGTGCCCGGTTGCTGCACCCGACCGACCCGGCACTGCCTGTCTTGGCACTGACACCAGCAGCCTAGGACTCCCGGATTTCCGCGGTTGCCAGAGGATAGAGAATGACTTAAGGGGAGGAGACTGGGCAAGTCCTCCGGACTTGAACTTGAGCGATAAGACGCGAACCTTTCGGAAGAAAAAAAAAAGCCACACAACAGGCGCGATGAGTCCCAGTTTCAGAAGAAGGGGTGTGGTGGCGAGAATTTGGAAGCTGCAAGCTCTGGAAGCAGCCGCAGCATTACCAGCAACGCTGGAAAGCCCCAAGGCGACCGAGGAGCGGTGTCCGAGGTCCTGCCCGGCCACCGGGGGACGCTCCGCAGAGCGCGGTTTCAACTCCCCGCCGCGAGTGAGCGGGTTTTCTTCTCCTGGTCGCGGCTGGTCGAGCCTACAGCCCGGACACCAACAATCACATTGGCACGTGGATGAACGATTCCTCAAAGACTAATTAATACCGCGTGTAAATAGATTCCACTCTCAGGCTCTCTGCGGGCCTCCTGGCCCTCAGGGAGAAATGACTTCGGCTGTGTCTCCGGTAGCCAAAGCGCCCCCTGGGGGGAGGGGGTCGTGGGGAGGAGAGCGACCGCCAGGGGAGTGGCGAGAAGTGAGGCAGGGAGGTGCACAGGGCAGCGGTGGGTACAGAAGGGAGCAGGGTGCCCCAGCTGGCTTCGGGAGGGGCAGTGCTGCCAGGAACCTTAAACCTGTGGCTGCGGTGGCCAGAGGCGGGGATGCTGCGGACTGCCAGCCATTCAGCAAGCTAGGCAGCAGAGAGGACTGTGCGACCTTGGACTCTGGACTCTTCTCCACAGGCTAGGCAAAGCAAGAGGGGGGAATGCAATCCTCTATGTTCTATCTCTTCCTCTTGCTCTTCCCCCTCTCTCCTTTCTCTCCCCTAAGTCTTTTCTGTCCCCCAGCATCTTTTTACATATGTTTCAATTTTTTCCACGTCCATTCTCTCCATGCCCCCACGCTTCTTGTCCAAGCTCCCACCATTCCTCTGAAAACCTCAGCTCTGGTTCTTTTCCTGTGGCCTCCACCCTCTCCCACACTCAAGCTTGGGATCGTGAAGATTGGGACCAGGTCTTTCTTCTGACATGCCCACATTCAGGCCACGGGTGAACATCAATAAAGGCCTTTCTCCAATGCTGGTTATTTCGCTCTCTGTTACTCAGAACCTGGTCTTGAGTGATATGCACACACTGTGGGACAATGTTTTGGATATTAATCTATAGGAATTGAGTCAACATTTACCTCAGGAGCCTGAGTTCATAGCACCAAAATAGAATTGTGATTTTTTTTTAATAAGCTTTAGAGTCACCCACCAACCCAACCTCAAGTATAGCTGTTGGACACCCCAGGCTCTGTAGATTCTGTCTATCTGACCCAGACTCAATGTGCATTGTAGACATATTACCCACAGGCCGAATTCCCTTAGTGAGCACAGGATACCTGGCAAACATAGCAATGACAGTCAAGCAGAAGTCCCAGGCTCATGAGCAGAGGCAAAAGGATGCCCACTGAGAATCAGTTCTCTCCAAAAGGCTGCAAATTAGATCCCACTGCCAGACTGAGTTTCCTGTGCTTTGGGGCCTGGTTTCTCTTCCCACTAGAACTGGCTCTTTAAAAAGAAAGCTCTCTGAATTTCCTAAGTTGCACCCTGCCAGTGTAATCACTTGGAATTCACTGGGGCAGAGTAAGAGTGAAGCATGCTTTATAATGAGGACTCTGGGAAACACGCTTTAAAGGTAATCTACACGGGGACATAGCATGATGCCAATGTTGACTCAGATCTTTGCATTTCTTAGAATGTTTATGTTCCATCAAGTTTAAAGAAGGAAAAGAGTATGGAAACATCTATATCTCCCGCTGAAGGGTGAAACGTGAACAAGGTTTCCCCCTCTGAGATTCACAAGGGTGTTCTAAATATAATGGCCACTTATACCCAAGTTCCCATGTCCTCCCAGGCTGGAACATAGAACAGGAATGGATGTTCAGATAAGCACAAGGCTCTCACGGATGGACATCTTTTCTGGCCTTGAGAAACACAAATGAAGAAAGACAGCTTTGGGCTATACCAAGCTCTTCTAAACATTCTTTGAAAACATTCCTCCTTATGCAATCATTCAGCGTGTGTGTGTGTATGTGTGTGTGTGTGTGTGTGTGTGTATACATATATATATTGCTTGTGAAATAGATCAGTGACCTTAAATTTTCTGTCTGAATGGGACTGATTATTTAAGAAACTCACCATAGGAACCCAGCCATGAGAAGCTATCAGACACTTTTTCTATGGCCGGATGACAGAGAGCATTCTTATGTTAATAACCTGAGAATGTCTGTTCAGATATTTACATTTACAGGATCCTACAAGCTACTTGACCTGGGATATAAAACAGAAATGTACCACTTTTTTTTTTTTTGCATCATCAAAGAAGTAATTTCCTTAATCAGAAAAATACCAGGAGTCCCTGGGTAATAAACAAAAACCCATGATTGTTTCTGTTACATCTCTTCCATCTTAATGACCTAATAATCATGGGGAGGGGCACACACATGGCACCTTTGCCTGCCTTCCTGTGGCTTGCTTTGAAAAACAAAACCAAGAACATAATTCTTAAACATTCTTCTGTTTCAACTATTCCAGCATTCCACAATGCACAATGATAGTAATCTGTCAAAAAAACAGCAGTATTAGTTTCTTCAGAGTTCAAACTATGCTAGGAGCTCTTTTAATAAAAACACCCTTTTCCTCAATATGATGTAACCACTTCAAACCATAACCATCACCTTTTGCCATCCAAGTCTACCTGGTCAAATATAAAAAGACTGGTGGTATAAAACTTATTTCTATTTATATACATGTTTCAAATGAGTTCAAAGGGCTGTCACCAAATGAAAATGAAGGTATTATGTGATTTTTCTGATGACTAAAATAAAAGATTAAATTTATAATATATTTGAAAGATACTATTAATTCTATTAGACACAATTGCCTTCTTCGGCATGGGTAGGAAATGCAAGAGTTGAAGTTGATTTATCTTGGGATTAAAGAGAAGAGAGAAATAGAAATTAACTTCAAACTTGACAGAAATAAGTCCTAAAGTGAACTTTTCTTAAAACACATTGAATATCATATTTTACCCAATATCTAAGTAAAGCAGAAAACTGTTGTTATAAAGAACCCAACTGTGATCTTGCTTAAACTTCAGGCCAAATTATATGCATTTTCTGTACATAGCATGATTTATACCTATTTTTTTTCTTGATGGTACCAAAAATGTAAAGCTGCCTAATTTTTCTATCCTGAATTTATTATAAGCTGATACTCTCATGTTATACAACCTAGGGCAAGTGCCTACGGAGTCCACTGGTCTCAGCACCCACCTCTATCTAATGAGGAAGTAAGATTAGATAAAAAATAAGATTTATTTTTTACATGCAACTATACAATCACACCTGCTTTTAAAAACTTGACTGTGTCACAAAAGTGATTGTATATCACCTGATTTTTCAGAGATGTTAGCAATTTAAAAGTACATTATTTTGTTCAACACTCCAATGAATTTCAGGGTGTTTGTGGATTAAATCAGTTTTCTTTGAACTTCTTTCCTGCCTCATCCTTATAACCTTTTCTCTAGGTCAAGGGTTGACTCTATTGTATTAATCATACCTCATTCGCATAGAAATTGTTCTGCACATGTTGTTAATGTCATTGATTTATGAGGATCTACACCCAGACTGGCATCCTTATTATATTTACGAATATTTCTTACAAAAGAGGCAAAGCTATTTCTATTCGTTTTCCAGAATTCCTAAATGTCACCCAAGACAACGAAGTAAACTTCTGACCCCTCCACCCCCCCCATCCCCCATCGCCCCACTCCCGAGATGTTTTGCCAGGATAAAGAAGCATCATTTGAGAAGTGGCAAGGGATTGGGTTTGGTTTGGTTTTTACCAGCCTGGAGTATTTGTTGCTTTAATGCAGTTGCATTTGGTTAATAACTGTGAGGCATGTGTGCTATATTTCCAAAACAAGAATGCTTTAATAACAAGACCACTGGACTAGAGAGAAAAAATAGCCATCAAGTTCTGGGAAGAAAGAAAATGAAGAAGATCAAAAGCTCAATGTAAAAGGCATTTTTTCCTTTTAGAAGTAATTTATATGCTCAGTCTTTGTGTCCATATTTCATTTATTCTGCTAGGTGAGGACACAGGGTTCTCAAAGGTAGGTTGGTTTTAATTATACCCACAAACTTTAACAAGAAAATGAATACAAAAAGAGAAATTAAAGACAGCCAGCCTTGAAAGAGAAGTTGAATGTATTCGATAGAAAGATTGAGGTCATCCCCCCCAAAAATTATAATTACGATTTTAAATATTGTAAATAAACAAAACTTTGCATCATAATCTAATTACAGAAATTTGTCATAATGGTCCCTCCAGAGATTAACTGACAGTTCCCTAAAGCAGAATCATTAAGACAAAGAACTTGACAGCCAATGTTCTGTGAACAAGACAAAATACAGTATTTGCTTTTAGCTAGAAAGAACACTGGAATTCCCATCCATGTGGAGAGAGAAGAATTTTGTGAGGACAAAGATGCCCAGTCTTGTGGTACCCAGAAGCAGAAAATCAATCTGAAAATGTATATATATTTTATCTTCATCATCTAACCTTCCTAGATTTTTTGAAACACTAATTGTTGTTCCAAGTTTTGCCCTGATTAGAAATTATGAAGCCAGAGTCTTAAACAAAATGACTTAGACAGGGAACAAAGGCTACTTCAGAGAGGTACAGCTATTTTGCCTTATTAGATCTTGTTCAAATAGGGATTTCACAAGGAATCGACAAGCCTCCTAATTTCCTATGTGAACATCAAATAAATGAAAACAGCTATCCTGAATTTTCTCTGTGTTTAAGTTCAGGATTCAGGTCATAAGAATCACATGTTGTGTTTTTTCTAATTTCAGTTAATAATAATGTACTTTTAGTAAAGTTTGAAGTAAAACGATTTCACATCAAAGTTTGTGTTAAAATGGATGATACAATGTATCAAAAACTGCATTTTTCAGAAGGGTAATGGTTACCACAGAACAGTACATACATATACCAGGAAGTATGCCCTTGGGGTTTTTTTCCTACCATGCCCCTGGTAAGCTCTTGAACTTGAACCAAGAATTTAATTTTGAAAGAAAACCTATAAGATCAGACAAGTGTATTTTCTGCATTCTCTTCTTTTCAAATGAGGTTGACGCAGTGCAAACTGAGGGTTACTGGATCTTTACCGTACCTGCCTTCAGCTTGTAACTGCCCTACTTTGATTTCAGTGCCTCCATTTTGCAAGTGTTTCATCTAAGCCCAGCCATTCCTTTTCACATCCTTCATTCACTGATCTTCACTCATTAGACTCTTCTCAGGTCCAGGACTCCATCAGTGATTCTGCTTCTTCTTTTGCCCTGAGAAGACAACCCTGTCTTTTAACAGCTCCACAGTTTTATGACTAATACTCAGTTACAACCAAGTTCCTAAGTCTAATTCTGATATTTCCCTCCAACCAAACATTCAATTATATACATATCCATACAGATGTCCTTAGGGATACTTAAAATTGACATGACTAAACCACAAACTTATTTACTATGTAGACTACATTATCCTGTTTGTTCGTATTATTTTGATTGCTGAGACTAAGGGACTTAGACAAGAGGCCTCTTGTGAAATCTAAGTAAGTCTAATCTCTGTCTCTGTCTCTGTCTCTTGTCTCTGCCTCTGCCTCTGTCTCTCTGTCTCTCTCAGCTTAACATGAATAGTGTGCTTCACTTGAGGCCAGAACACACAGGAGGAGAGACTCATTTCTCTCAACATGGACCTGACGCACAAAAGCGTGTGAAACAGACCTGAGGTGACACAGTAACTGGTCCAGACATCCCAAGCTGATCTGCTGTCACGTAGACGTAGGAAATTTTACCTGCTTCTTAACTGTCAAGATTTGAGGTTGTTTTTCCGCGACAACACAGCCAAAATTGATTTGTTAGCAACACCAGTACTACCCCAGAATGTTTAAACACCGGCATCCTTAATTCATCAGCATCTTGTGCTTTATTACTGCCATTCCCCATCCTCTGTCCTAAGATGAGGTGAAGGGGGAAATGGAGGGAGGAAATCTAGGGAACCCCCTATTCTCAACTCTAACCCCCTAACCCAACTCAACTCTAGACCTCGTTACCTGTGTCCATGGGAAAACTGGGCACTGAGCATTTTAGCCCTGGACTTTTGAATTACATTTTTGGTAAAAACAAAACTGTGATGCTTTTCTTCTATGGTAGTTAAACTCTTGATAGGACAAGTGGATCCTGCTTCCTCGTGAGTGCGGGCTCTTCAGCTCTACCTTAGATTATATTTCTATCACTTCACTGACAGAACCCAAAATGATGTGTACTTTCCCCAAATCCCATGCTCTTTCTGCATTTTTACTCTAGGATATGCAGTATCAGTAACTAACTCCACCAAAATGCTGCTGCCATGCCTCTTCCCTAGCTTTTTAGCCAGTTCATTCTCTCTTGTGCTCAATTATGTTACTAACCATTCCTGGTTCATAATTTTCATCTTCCTTCCCATTCTTTGATCTAAAGAGAAACACCTCCGCCCAGCAAAGGACATGCTCCATGACCCGTTGCTCTGACACACAGGGTTCAAGATGAACTCAACACAGTTGCTAACGCCGTGCTCCCGGTGCACATATCTACCTATTCACAGCTCCCCAGGTTCACCAGTGACGTCCACAGGTTTTACGTGCTCACCATAGTCTTTACATTTAGTAGTTTCCTCTCTTTGGTTTGGTCTGCGTCTCATAGGCCAGGACATTGCCTGGTCCAGGTTTCTCTCAGGATATCTCTTCCACCCACCCTCATCTTGGAGGAGGCGCCGTTTGCAGAACATGAGCTTTTCTGGGAAGCCATCTTTCTATAGGTCAGGCCACAAGCCTCATTCTGCTGTGCTGAGCCCTGCAATGAAAGGGCCTGCATCTTCCTTATCACGTCTTCTAGTATGAGGCCCAGTGCACAGTGTGTGTTCAGTAAATGTTTACCTCCCATGAGGAACTGGTTCCTTTCCTTCAGATGATTTCTTATCATATTTGTACTTTTACTTCTTGACGTACATGCAGAACCTTTCTTTTCTTTCCGGACTAAAACAGAAATACATTAGGTGTTTATCTTTTTTTAAGATTATCTTTTTTTTTAAGTTTATCTTTTTTTTTTTTAAGAAATCATTTTTCCCAAGAGAACGCTCAGTGAGACCAGAGAGATGAATGTCTTCTGAGAGTCTCCTGCGGAACACTCATACCAGATCGACCCCTCCTCCCATCCCGTAAGCAATTCTACAGTTGGACAGCCTCTAGCGCACACTAAGCCACAGTTCCCATGCCTCAGCTTCCTTAATTTCCACCTAGACAATTTATATGCATTATTTAGCTAGTTTATTTTTACTAAAAAGGTGCTTACCCCTGTAGGCTTTGGCCTTTAGAAGTATATATTTAGTTATCTAGGTGATTTTGAGGAAGATTGTCCAAATAAACTTGAGAAGATTTGCCTTCAAATGTGGTAGATTTGAATTTTAAAAACTTCTTAGAGTAAAAATCAGTGATAGTCAAAGTGACATTCACCCCAAGTATCAAGATCTCATATTTGATCAAACACATTGTAAGCATGTATAAAATACTCAATAAAAAACAAAAGGAAACTAATAGCAGAATTAATTTGGTTCAATTACTATACAATGAATACATGTACAGTGTGTCACATGATATTTTTGTCATTAAAAATAGAATGTTTTGAAAAGATACAGCAATGTAGTGATCTCAAGAACAGTTGCTTCAGCCTGTTGCACTGTGGATGGCCCCTCCAGTCATTCCCAACCTGAAATCCTCTCTTATATTGTTCCCCTTGATTGAAATTCGATGCCAATTAACCAAACAAACGATGGGTTTTGGTACTATAGACACAGCAATAAGGAAATAAGTGCGAATCCTTGTCAAGGGAGTTAATATTCTTACAGACACTAACAATAAAACGGGTAATGATTAAAGCACGTAACAAATTAGATGGAGATACATTCTGTAGAGGAGATGAAGAAGAGGCAGGAGACAGCTACAGGAGTGAAAACACAGAAGCAGTTTTAAATGCAGTCATTGTTGAGGGGCCTCCTTGTTAAGCTAAAATCAGAGGTGACATAGTAAGCCATCTAGAAATCTTGGGCAAAACTTTTCTATTGGAAGGAAATGCAAGAGGGAAGAATTTAAGCAGCAATAGACTTCATGGATTAGAGGGGCAAGGGAATAGCATTTTGTCTAGGGAGGAGTCATCCAGGCAGAGGTGACACAAAGAAGAAACATAAGTGACAGCCGGAGTAGCAACTGGGAACCTTGAAACAATTTATCTTGATGTTACAGTGTGCCTTAAGCTTGGCAGAGAACTGACACAGTCAAACTCATGCTTTAACACCATTTCTGTAGATACTGTGTCCACAGAAACATGCTGGGCTGGGGAATGTCATTTCAACATCCAAGGAGCCAAAGCAAGCCAAAGCAAGAGGATCTCAAATTCAAGGTCAGTCTGGCTGCAAAAGCAAGACTTCTCAAAAGAAAAGGGGGGGGAAAACAATAACAACCCAAAGAGAAAGAGCAGCAGCTCACAGGGGAGACAGGCGGTCACTGAAGCAATCCAGACACTAGGCCGTAGCGCCTTGGTGGCATGGAAGATGAAGAGATGCGTGTTAAGAGAAGGCAGGGGCCTTCTGAAGAATTGAAGATGGAATGTGGGAGACACTCCTGACTACTTGCCCTGGGTGCCCCATCTTTGTGGCGAAGAAGACTCTAGAAGAGGTAGGCCTGCAAAGAAAAGGAGGTAGTCACCAGCTCAGCTTAAAGCCTGGCAAATTAGCGATGCCTACGAGACAATCAATGGAGATGAATCACCAGCCAAGAATTCAGGGGAAACTTTTAAGATCAAAATATGACTTTGTATATTTCCAGCATATTTGTGGTATTTAAAAAGTTGACACTGTCCAACAGATACAGATAAAGGAAGGAGGCCTGAAGCTCTTCAGTGTAGCTGAGAATGGTTTGGACCACACAGATGGATAGTGGGCACCTAGTGCTCTAGTTGAAAAGAAAGAGAAAGAAGTGAGTGACTGAATCAAGCCAGTAAAATACAGAGAGAACCTGGTAACCTCGATAATAGCATCTTTGTGAAAATAGACCAACCTGCCAAGACTGTCTCTCCCCAAGTCTCTAAACCATATATGACTTGCTCATTACTGATCTTACTTTACCTTTAGAGAAGCTAAATGCTTCCTTCCAATCATGTCTTCTTTTGGGGTGCTGCTGGTTGGAGCAGTAAACAGTTTAAATGGCTCTGTGCTCCCAGAGGGTGCATGAGGCTCTGTGCCAGCCTTAGATCTCCGGATTCCTGAATGAAAGACACACACGCACAACGTTATTTTTAACATGCCTTTCTAGCTCAACGGCTGAGCCACTCCTGAGCCTCCACGTGGCCAACACACGTCCCTCCAATATTCCTGAGTTAATATTTGCTAAATCTATATTTCATCTATGCTACCCAAGACCCAGTCGGGAGCGTAGCCCTGGACCACTTCTCTGACTCTTACATGTCATGTCGGCAGGCTCTAAAGTCTGATCTCTCTGCTTTCCCACCATGGCAATTCAGCTCCTTCTCTCCTCTACATTTCTTGCGTGGGAATCCTAAAAGCCCTGCCTCTTTATTGACCCATCAAAAAAAAAAAAAAAGCCACAACTGTTGTCAAGGACCTGCCGCAGACGTGCGAATTCCCATGTAAGCACAAACTGAACCCTCAACACTTGGTGGATCGAATCGGCAACCCCCCCCCCCAGGCTTTAGTATAAGTTCACACCCCGAGTGCATTCAACTTACACAGTAACCTGAGCGTGACTCTGTGGTCCTTCTCAGTCCCTTTCCTCCGCTCTCCCTCCTAGACCTGGTGATTCAGTTTCTATCCCTCAAGTTGATCTGGAAAGAAGTCTCTTCAAACTTTGACTTTTAGTGTTTCTGATAGGCCATTTTTCTGACATTTTAATTATAATATTATCCCTATCTGGAATGCCTCCTTTAATTAAAGGACCCTTTTCTCTTGGGAAATAACCAATAAAGAACCTTAATCTCATTTTAATGCTATTTGTTTTTAAAGCCATTCAGATTTTGTGTCTTACCATATGCATGTCACTAGCAGGTTTTTCTTAGCGTATCTACTCCAGTAAATAACTCTATTTTTACATACATTTTACTGTTTAAAATGTTGGACCAAGTGTAGCAATTTGGAATTTCTGCTTATTCTGTCACCTAGAATTTCCAGAATCAATTAAAAGTAAGATGAGATGCAAAAGCTTACCATAAGTAAAGACTCATGATGATAAATGACATGAAGAATAAATAGGGAGATAGATGGATGAAGACTTTTCTTCCTTATCTCACACATCATCTTAAGCAATCCACCAAAAAACCATGAGGATGACACAAATTTTACAGGTTATAGAGCATTCTTAGGGCATCTAAAACATGTCACACTCACTGTGAGGCAATGAAGCCCTCCTGACTTCCGATTCTAGAATAACCTCTTTTCTCCTGCTATCACAGTAACATCCTGTAAAAAAAATATAACACCACTAATTCAATTTTTTGCAGGTCTTTTTCATTTAGAATTGATGAATATTCTGGTTTTTTGTTTGTTTGTTTGTTTGTTTGTTTGTTTTAAATAAACATTGTAGTTCTACCATTTAGTCATCGTCCCCCCCTTTGGGTATCAAATGAACTTGTAGTCTCACTATTGGTTTGCATATTTTATTCTTACCTTTTTATATGATATCCACACAGTAGACTTCACCTTGGTGTCTAAGAACTCTCTTTCCTATGATCACTTAAATCTGAAAAGCTTACCCAAATGGCCACTGACTAAAACAGCAATGGCTAACAGGCTAGAAGTGTTCTCTGGGGAAACATTTCCTCTCTGAAGTGCACCATGTGATCCTGATTACAGATTCCCAATCTTAAGAGCACAAAAATGGAGAATAATTTATCAAGCAAGTACTTACTTGAGACTGTTTCAGCTCTGTCGTGGTTATATTTTTGGACCCTCTATTTAATTTCTCAGTTTTAGAACCAACAGCAATCAAAGTGAGTCATTTACTCCCATGATCTAAAGATGATGGAACTCCTCCAGCTTAACAAGTAGTTTTTGTTTTGATTTGAAATTTTGTTGCTTTGTTTGAAACAGCCTCACTGCGTATCCTTGACTGGCCTAGTACTTGATATGTGTGCATGGCTGACCTCAAATTTCCAGTGATCTTCCTTCCTCCACCTCCTTACTTTAAAGTTATGTGCCATCCCCTCAGCACAAGTGGTTTTTTTTCTTTATTATTAACCATTAACTCTGAAAAGTAGGAAGAAAGGAAGAAGGGAAGGAAGGAAGGAAGGAAGGAGGGAAGGAAGGAAGGAAGGAAGGAAGGAAGGAAGGAAGGAGGGAGGGAGGAAGGTGGTAGAGAGGAGGGAGGGAGGGAGGGAGGAAGGAAAGCGGGAGGGAGGAGGGAGGGATAAAGGACTATAGAAACATCTGAGGTTATAAATAAAATGCATATTCCATTAAAAGGCACCAACTAGTGAATGTTTCCTTAACCACCCCAAGTGCTCAGACAAGCACTCCATCTTATAGCTTTTCCCCTAAAATCACCTGTAGTGAGGCTTGGAGTTAGTTGTATGAAATCTTCAGAAAAATTGCACATAAAAAACAAAGCGGCCACTTTAAGACCATCTTTGACAAAGGAATATCAAGGTGAGATAATCTAATTTGAAGATAATTGTATGTTAATAACTACTCTTCTCATTTTA